>NW_026691284.1:0-187604 GCF_020826845.1 Diceros bicornis minor
AAAAGTTGGGTTACAACTCTTTCAGACAGCATGTAAACCCACATTTTAGGGTTTCTACACAAAACGTCTCTGCCATGTTTCTAGCAGCTCTCCTTCCATATATTTTCCTCCAGGACTTCCTGTGACAAAATTGCCTTTCTAAAAGCCAGTCCTCCGTTCACTCTCTTGGCCAGTCACGTTTCCATAGAAAGAAAAAGGACTGGATTTTCCAAAGAGGCAACAAGAATGATCAAGTCCCGATTCACACCTAGATATCCTGCTCCTGTTCTCCATGAATTGCAAAATTGAAGTTAATTATCTCGTTCATTTTGTCTAAATCTATTGGGTCACTTTGGCACTGAGCCCCTAAGCTGGTCCACAGCCTGCTTCAGCAGACACCAAACTCTCTCTCAAGTGCCTGCATTCGTGTGCTGAGTAGGTATTGTATTTATTTAGATCGTATTCAACAAAAGATCTTCACGGATTCACTCAAGTACTTAAGCATCTACTATGTGCCCAAAGGTCTTGAAATGTTGGGGGTCTGCAAGGAAGACAGATATGTCTAAACAGATAAATTACACTACTGAAATCATTTGAATGAAAGAGATGTGAATAAACTGCCGTGGGACTCCAGGCAAAGAACCCCCATGGGTTGACCTACAACTAAGAGATACAGCTCTGTCCTGGGGCTCTGAGGAGAAAAACAACCACCATCGGGGGTGGACAGGCTCTGTACCATCTAAGGAAAGGAAAAGGAAGGGAGAGAAGATAAAGAGAAAACAAGAGAAACGGAAAGGTTTTCTTCTTCTGAGTGTTTCTGCCACCCACTTTTGGAGCACACTGCTTGCTGATGTCCTTTCTGGCCAGTCTTATCCTTCAGCCGGCTTCAGGAGACTTCAACAATTCGATTGGAAGAAAACATGGCCCTGGATTAGGCAATGTGTTTGTAATTATGGCACCCAACACATAAGCAACCAAAGGGAAAACAGATCAATTCAACTTCATCAAATTAAAACTTGAGTGCTTTGAAAGACATGATCAAGAAAGTGAAAAGACGACTCACAGAAGGGGAGAATATGTTTACAGATCTTTACATATCTGATAAGGGTCTACTATTGAGAATATATAATACATTCTCCCCTCTCAACAATAAAATACAAATAGCACAATGAAAAATGGGCAATGCATTTGGATAGGCATTTCTCCATAAGAAATACATTCCTGCCTGGTGCTGTGCTGTCCCTTCCCGAGGCTGCGGTTCCTGTGCTGGCCATCAGGTGGCAGCCTCCTGTGTCAGTGGTGCCCACTGAGCTTTGTTGGAGCAATTGGAGAAAGGAGGAGTCATGCAGAAGTCATGCTGACCCTCCGCCTGCCTCATGACCCACTTGCACTTCCTATTACTAGTGTTCCTCTTCACCGACTGAGTGGAGCAAAAGCAGGAAGGAGGGATCCAAGATGCCCCTATTTGTTCATTCGGCAGCTATGTGCCAAGCCCTCACCCTGGGCCGGGAGCCCTGGTGGTCCCAAAGGTGGTACTGAAATCTACCCAGTGGTCCCTGCCCACCAGGAGCTCAGTCTGGAGGCAGATGGACAAAAGCACAAAATCAGAGACACGTGAAAGAGAAGAGCATGAACTGGAATGAAAATAAAGAGTGTCCTGCAGGGAGGGCTGGGGTCTCACTGGGTAGGAGGGTCTGAAAGGCCTGACTGAGGTGACATTTGCTGTGACCAGAATGACAGGAGGACCCAGCGCTGCACTCATCTGTGATCAGCGTGCCAGGGAGAAGGCACTGCTGGTGTGGAGACACCCAGGCAGAAGTGAGTTTGGCCAGAGGAGGTTAGAGAGGTGGGCACTGTGGCTGCAGATAGCCTGGAGGGGAGAGGAGGGAGAAGGGCAGGCCAGACCCAGGAACTGGGAGATGGTGTGAGGTGTCTCCTCCTCTCTGAGAACACTGCTCCCCACCCTGCATCTTTAAACCGCAAATATTCTCTCTCTCTCCATCTCTGTGGACCAGGAATCCTGCACAACTGAGCTGGAGCCTCTGCTCATGACGACTTCCATGTTGGGGCTGTGGCCTCCACTGAGGCTGGAACAGGGTGAGATGTGCTGTCAAGCTTACTCTTGTGGGCTCGGTCAGGAGCAGCTTCACTGAGAGCCCGGCTCCTTTCTGTCTGTTGGCCAGGGCACTCCCTTGGTTTTCTTCTGTGTGGGCCTCTGCATAGGGGAGCTCAGGACGTCCATGTATGTCCCCAGGTCCAGGGGTTAGACAGACTGAGAGAGGGGAACAAGGGAAGAGGGAAGAGGGAACACAAGAGAGCGAGTGAGAGAGAATGACAGCCTCGGTGATGGAATCTGAGAAGGGTCGTCCTGTCACTTGTGCTGGGTCTGTTGGTCAGAAGCCAGTGCCTAAGCAGTCAGTGGTCCACAGGGACGTGTAGAACAGGCAGGGAGGTCATCCCTGCAGGGGCACGCTGACCTTGACTCGAGTGTCCTGGTTGCGAAAGGCTCCCTTCCTACCTGGGCTGATCCTGCGTTGAGCTCAGATCCTCCTCCTTGGGAGTGTTGCTCATCGTGACCCGGGTGTGCTCTCCCGGGTTCCCTGGGCTCCTGTCTCCTCCAGGAGGGAGATGTACACTGAAGAGGCTGAGGCCAGAGCAAGCAGGGACCACTCCACCCTCCCAGTTCATTTGCTTCCTTCCCCAGGAGGGCCGACTCCTCAGGAGCCTCTCCTCACTGCTCACCATCTTCTCTGCTCTGAGAGCACCTCGTTTCAGCCTCTGAAGAAGACCTGGGGAGAAGCTTGCAGGTGGGAAGGCCTCTCTCCATGGGAGCCCCAGAGTGGACAGGGAACTTCGACAGGGCTGGGCATTGTCCCCTCAGTCAACTTGGACTTCCTGGGAGGCAGCAACACCTGGGGGCAGAGCCTAGGCTGGTGGCAGGTCTCTAAGCATCCCCACAATGCCCATCTTCCTGGTCTCACCTGATTGGGCACAGGCCTGCACAAGCACACAACATTTCAGACCCCCTGGGGTCATGTGCAGCCCATCAAGGCCGCTGTGTCTGTCTCATTGTGTGGCTGTCCGTCTCACCTTCCTGGCTGATTCGCTGCTCTGTTCTAGATCCAACCTCAGGCGGCTGCAAAGTTGACCTTCCACGTCAGCTTGCCACTGAGATGGTTACTGTTTCCAGAAATGCTTAGGGGCCGTGCTTTGCGCAACCATGGCGACATCAAGTGGGCAACCTCTGACAATGAAGCCACCCCCCTTCAGGCTTGCGCCGCTCACAGGGCCGTCACACTGAGGGGGTGGGGACGGGACCTGCCCTGGGCAAAAACACCACGACTCTCACTGTTCTTCCCTCAGCTTCAAATGCTCCTCAGTTGGTTGTATGTCTTTGGTCTCTTCCCAGAAGTTGTTTTCTGACAGCGCGTCCAGTGTGATCATGGCTTTCCGGGAAGAGGATTGGCTGAATTCCTCACTCAACCATTTGGTGTGTCCTGCCGCCCCACCCCGATCACTTTCTAAAGGCTCATCCTTTCAGCAATCTGAGGACCCAAGATTGTGAGTCTGTGTCCCGGAGGGATTTTGAGAAGAGCTGGTGGGATGGCAGTATTGCAAAGCATAAAGTCTTGTTTCCAGAAAGCTCTCTGGGATCCTCATCATCTTGCTGTTTTGGAGTCAAAGCCCTGAGGTCTTTAAAAAGCCAGCAATGTTAGAACATGGGCAGGACAAACAAAAGTCTCTGGGCTCCAACACCAACTAAAATATTCTGAATTTCTAGTAAACTGAGACGAGTGGAAAGGAATTGGGAGTGTGGAGTGGAGGGGCGGTTTGGGCCAACTACGCATCTGGGAGGAGAAATGCCATGCAGAGCAGCCTTTCTGGGGGCATAAGTGTGGGACATGTGTGCAGACCCCCGCTGCAGACATTGCTGCTGCTGCCCTTCAGTTCCCTCAGCCCACTTGAGTCCCTGCAGTCCCTGGGAGCCAGTCCCCAGCAGGCCCACAGTGTCCCCCTGGAGCACCTGCATCCACTCTCTGTCTGAGGGCTCTCTCCTGCACCGGGAGCTTCCTCTCCTGCAAGCCTGTGCCAGCCTGTAGCACAGAAGCCTTCATGACCCGGGGTAAACCCTCCACTCACGGAGACAGAGCCAGTCCGGGTGGGATCTCGTCTCCCAACAGGACTAGGATGGATGCTCACCTCAGTGCTCCCTCGTCAGGCCCCGCACTGGCTCTCCTCCGCCAGGCTCCCTTCCCCCATGGTCTCCCTCGGGCCTCCTCCATCACCTGAAAACAAACCACTTGCGATACAACCTTGTCTGCTTTGGGGGCCGAAACCCTGCCGAGGCTCCACGCTGGCTGTGACTTGGAGTAGGTCGTCCAGGCTTCTGGACTTGAGCTTCCTCACCTGTAAGATGGGGACAAAAGGCCTGCCTCCCGGAGTCTTCGGAGGAGACACAGCATGGGAAGATGCAAACCGCTGCAAAGAAGGATGCCAGGTGATCACCCAGTAAAACACCAACCTTGCCAAAGCAACAGGAGCTCGTGAGGCTGAGGGAGGAACGCGGGCAGCCTGTCCCAACAACGTGGAGATTCACTGACGAGTGTGGCCGTGCAGGGTAGGCCCCCGAGCAGTGGAAGAGCCATTAACAAGGAGGGTGAAAGGACAGAGGCTTCCAAGGAGAAAGATTTAAGTGTTAGAGGATCACAGAGGCCTTAGGAAAATCGTGAGGCCCTGGAACATGTTACTGAAATGCTATTATTGGCCGTAAAAATGTGTTACAAATACCCAGTCCACTCTGGATTACTTCTCTTTGGTTGTAGGAATGAGTGCACACTTGTGATTAGAACCCACATTTTGTTAAATATAGGATATCTTTATTTTTCTTAACTTTTAATTATTTTTTTTGTCGATGAAGTGCCAAGCATGGGTTTTCTCCGTTCTTCTCTTTGCATGGGTGGCCTCTACTTTCAGAAGTGGATTCATGGTGCTCATCACCACTACTATCCCGAGGGACAGCCCTCTTTCAGGTCATACAGTGGATGTGAGCTCCAGGTGGGCAGGGACCACGTCGGGTCATACTGGTGAAGTTACAGTGCTCGGCCCACGGCAGGGACCAGAGCTTATTGGGTGAATGAGAGAGTGAAACAATGAACGAATGCATGAATGAGTACATGAGTGCAGGAGTGAGTGAGTGAGGGAATGAGTGAAGGAATGACTGGGTGAATGAAGCAATAAGTGAATAAACCACAGCAGCTGGATCCATACAGGAGGAGGCTTTATCTGTGGCGGGCTCACAGGGTGTCACAGCACAAGGCCTAGACGGTGGCATGGAGCATGTCCAGCTCTCCTTCCAGCACTGAGCCTCCGTCACCTGCAACACAGTGTGGTCCTGGTTCTTCTTCAGCTCCACCTCAAACAATGCTGAATGTTCCCGGGAGCAGGGCAGCAGGAAGGGAACCTGAGGAGGGACTTCCCAGACCCTGCGCCCTGGAAGACCACTGTGACAGCCTGGCAGGGGGCTCTTAACACGCTCCAGGCACCAGGCTAGAGATACTCAAGCCATTCCGCAGGGAAGTCTCCCAACAGCCCATCAGGAGGCCAAGTCATTTCCTCATTGTACAGATGGGGAAACTGAGGCTGAGAGCCTCACCTGCATCACCAGCTAGAAAGAGGCTGAGCAGGCACTAGGACCCCTGTTTCTCTGACTTTGGATCATTCCAAACCACTGTCCTGCACTGCGGCCTCCTCGGGCCCAGGGGTCCTGGCCTCCCTGGGGCCTGCACCCTTCTGGCCTCCAGCCATCACTGAACTAAAGGGACAGGGTCACTCTGTCTGCCTGGGGCTGGGTATGGTGGCCGGGGAATGGCCAGCCGTGGGCCCTGTGGGCTCTCCCAGTACCAAGGACCAGCCTATCCCCCCACAGAGTGAGGTCTCTCTGGGCATCAGGACCAAAAGTTGTCAGAACTTTAGGGAAAAGAGGTCCCTCCCTCAGCATGGGGGAGCCCTTCTCAGGCAGGCCCCATGGGGTCTAAGAGGCACTGGGTTCAAATCCCGGCTCTGCCACTCTGCAGGGCACAGAGGGGGCAAGTCTCTTTGAGCCTCAGTTTCCTCATCAGTGAAATGAAGACAATAATTGCTCCTCCCCCAAGGAGTTGTGGGGAGGATTCAAGGAGATAGCTCAAGAGGAGAACAGAGGCCCCAGTAAGTGCTCATCACCGTGAGCTGTTCCTGCTGATGTCACCCCACTGAGAGCCCCTTGGGGCCCTTCGCCTCTGCCCACTCTGATCTCCCCCCAGGCATGCCCTACTCGCTCTGACTCCGCTGTTCCTCTGGAATGCCTTTCTCCACCCCATCTCGTCCCACGGCAGTCAGCCAGCCAGGTGGGGATCCAGGACCCAGCCCCATCTCTCCTCCCGTGATTCCTCTTCAGTAGAGCTAGTAGCTGTTGAGATCTGAGAAGGTGCAGGGCACTCCAGGTGCAGCCTCAGCGAACTTGTCTGACACCACCATGAAATGTCAGCTGCCACCCCACTTCACAGGTGAGGAAACCGAGGCTCCAATGGCAGTGCCTCTCCGAGGTCACCAGGGCTCTCTCGCTCATCCCCACTGAGCAGGGCCCCTCCATCGCAGAGGCTGAATGTGCTGGATATGTGGGCTGGGGCTGGCACAGTGCCTGAGGCAGCCATCACTCCTGGAAGACCCTGAGGTGTGCTTTGGGCACAATGACCTTCTCCAAAGCGTCCAGCCCCGTGCTCTGACCTTCTGGCACCTTCTATGACACCTCCACTGTGTCTTGTCAAAGTCACTTCTGCTCACACAAGCTCAAGTGGGTCCTGCTGTTGCAACTGAGAACTCCCCCTGGAGGGGGCATGTTCAAGGAGGTCCCTGTGACTCACTGCACTGCCCTAGATGTGCTTTCCCTACTGAGGATAGGGCTCTCTGCTTGGAGGGAGAGGGAGCAGGCAGGAGTGTCCAGACCCTCATCATCATCAGTCCTGGATGGCAGGCCAGGCTGCTCAGCTCAGGTGTGTTAGGGAGCAGGAGGGGCATGGGCAAGGCCAAAGCAAAGTCAGGTGTGGTAGGGGCGGGGCCAGGGGTGAGGGGAGTGGTAGGGACAGAAGCAACAGGAGCTGGGCCTTCCAGCTGGGCAGGTCACCCCAGGAACCTTCATCCCCTGCATCCTAGCTGCTCCTCCTTCTCCCTCCCTCCCTCAGGTCTCTGCTTCAGGGTCTCTGGACTCCCTGTTCCCAAAGAAGATCACAGCGTAGAAGGAGAACTTGGGTGTCAGAGACTGTGACCAAACCTTAACATCATGTTTACATTATGAGCCAGAATCTCCACCTCTAGTGATCGGTCCTAAAGAAGTAGAGATTTATGGATGCAGGTGTCCCTTTCAGCACGCTGACGGGAGTGAAAAATCAGAAATGATCCGTGTTGCCCAGCAGAGGCTCTTAGGAAATTCTGAGGCCGATGCAGAGGAGGAAGAGGATTGACTGGCCAGGGTCCAGCCCTGGGGAAATCAGGTTCCAGAAGAGCACACTCCCTGAAGTCCTTCCCACACGATAGCCGCAAGTGCACACTCACACACATTTGCACATAGTCATACCCATGTGCATACAGATGCACATAGCTGAATGGGCACATGCACACACGTGCACACACACGTGCATACAAAGACAAAGGACTGAAACGGTAAACACTGCCTATTAAGGGCACTCCTCAGTTTCCACTTAATTCTTAATTCCCTTAGAATTCATTCTTTTATTCTAATAAACGTTCATTGTCTTTGTAATAAAAACCTTTACAAAGAAAAACTAAATAATGTACGTCAGTCCAAAGATGAGTGATAAATGGATAACATTAACCATGTGATTTTAATCTTGTTAGAATTATAAGAGGAATAGAGGCATATTCTATCAAGTTGAAATATCACGCAGGCCCCTAAAGGAGAAGAGAAGCGAGTGGCAATTCCCATCCCCAGTGGTGAACCCCATGGAAGATTTGGTGCATATCTCTCTGGCTCTGTCTCTCTCTTTCTGTCTGTCTGTCTCTGTCTCTCTCTCACACACAGATTCATTTTCATAGATGCGTGTCTCCCGGCTGATATCACGTATACGTGGTCTTACAGATGGGACGGATGGATCCCATCGCCTCGCCATGGACAGTAGCATTCCTTCCAATTGCTTGCTATTGCAACCAGTGCTGTGATGAATAGTCTGGAAAATACATCTTTGAAAAGTTGGGCAGGAATTTCTGTGGGATGAAGTCTTGGGATCAGCACCGCCAGCACAGGCGTGCCCCTGGGGACAACGATGGGTCCTGCAGGCTGGTCTCCAGAGAGGAGTGTCCATTCATACGTGTCACTAGGGGTCTACTGGGGCCTCTGCTTCCTCACATTGTCACCAGGGCTTGTCATCACCACACTGGAACCTTGCCCGTCTGATGGGGCCCAGTGCCCTCTCCACAGTGTCTCCATGTGCGCATCTCCTCCTCGGGGAGCTCGCGCATCTCTGACACGTGCTGCCTCTGTGTAGCGCCTCTCGTTGGTGTTGAATGTGTTTGCTCTTTATCTCTTTTTAAAACTCTGACTTTCGACCGTTTTTGTAGACCACAAGGATGCGTAACCTTTCCCTGGCCTTGTGTTATGAGGAATACATTCCGGTTTATGGTTTGTCTTTCCAGCTTTCAACTCTTTTCTTGTTTTTGTTTCTGCCGCACGAAGAGCAACGCATTTCGTGTGTGGCTTCTGGCTCTGGTGTTCCACTTAGAACAACAGTCTGTACCCCAAGATTGTGCACATATGTAGCAAAAGGGCTTTCTTGGATACATGAAATCTAGACTCATCTGGGATTTTCCTATTAAATTAGAGAAATTCTATTTCAAATAAAAACAGAAAAGGAAAACCTATCAGGCCTTGTGAAAATGAGTGGGCAGATACAAATGTCCACCTACGGCATGATTTCACTTATAGGAAACATCCAGAACAGATTAAAAATAAAAAAAACCGTGACAGATAACAGATTAGGGGTTGCCATGGCCTGAGGGAGAAATGAGGAGTGAGTGCTTTTAGAACAGGGTTTCCTTTTGGAGAATGAAATATTCTGAACCCAGACAACGGTGATGGATGCACAGCATTGTGAATGTACTTGATGCTCATGAGGTGTACAATTTAAAATGAAAAACAATAAATTGTTAAAAGATGAAAGTTAAATTTATTTTAAATATTCAAGATATAAACAATAAAAACAAAGCAATGAAAGGAACCAGGAAGGAAACAAATACAATAAACAGGGTAGGGAAGGATATTTGTGGTAAGGGAGCAGGTGGAACAGGTGGGACTGGAGGTGCTAATGAGGGAGGTTCCCGAGCCAGCTCTCCCAGGGCGCAGAGATTGGCCTCAGCTGCCTCCCTGTATCCTGCAGGCGCCTGTGCAGGGGATGGCTCTCCCTGCACGGAGGCTGTGGCCTCAGCTGCCTCCCAGTGTCCTGCAGGAGCCTGTGCAGGGGATGGCTCTCCCTGCACAGAGTCTGGGGCCTCAGCTGCATCAATGTTTCCTGCAGGTGCCTGTGCAGGGGACGGCTCTCCCTGCACGGAGGCTGGGCCCTCAGCTGCCTCCTGATCTGCTGGAGCCTGTGCAGGGGATGGTTCTCCCTGCACAGAGGCTGAGGCCTCAGCTGCCTCCTGGTGTCCTGCAGGGGCCTCTGCAGAGGATGGCTCTCCCTGCACGGAGTATGGGGCCTCAGCTGCCTCTCGTTCTCCTGCAGGAACCTGTGCAGGGCATGGCTCTCCATGCACAGAGGCTGTGCCCTCAGCTGCCTCCTCTTCTCCTGCAGGAGCCTGTTCAGGGGATGGCTCTCCCTGCACAAAGGCAGGAGCCTCAGCAGCCTCCCTGTCTCCTGCAGGAGCCTGTGCAGGGGATGGCTCTCCCTGCACAGAGCCTGGTGCCTCAGCTGCCTCCCTGTATCCTACAGGAGACTGTGCGGGGGATGGCTCTCCCTGCACAGAGGCTGAGGCCTCAGGTGACTCCTGGTGTCCTGCTGGAGCCTGTGCAGGGGATGGCGCTCCCTGCATGGACGCTGGGGCCTCAGCTGCCTCCTGGTCTGCTGCAGGACATGGTGGATATAATTTTTCTCCCGGGATTGAAGCTGGGTCATCTGGTGGCTCTGAAGGTTTTATCACTGTCACTGCAGACCCTCTCCCGGTAGCTGCTGATTCAGTCCTGTGGGACACCGGCGCTCGATCGGGGAGATGGATGGAATATCCCCTTCCACCAGTTCCACGCTGTCTCCTGTCTGGAGCTCTGCAAAGACAGTGACTGGCTCTGTCCCAGAGGCATCAGAGCCCTGCCCAGCTGTCCTTGCTGCTGCTTCTGCCCTCTGGACCTAATTCTCCCAGATCAGGCACACACCTGTGTCTGCACAGTATTCCACCCCTGAGGAAAGACCTACACCTCAGGGGCTTGGGATAAACCTCAGGCAGAAGGGTGCCATCCCCTCACTCCACATCCCACCCAGCCGGCCTTGACCTGGGCTTTGAATCTGACCGACACCCCCCAGGCTTCTAAAACCTCACCGACTGCTCCTGCTCACGGTGGTCTACCCACATGAACCCGCCCTTCCAGGTACACATGGGGAGGTGATGTAGGGCTGCCCAGATGGGACCATAGTGGTAGCCTGGTTTGGAATGGCCTTCCCTGGGCCTCCCGGTGTTACCTTTCCGTCCCTCCGGGTAAACGGCAAGAGCTGTCGGCCGTGAGAGGGGCACCAGCATCTGCATGGGTGTTTGGGGGCTTTCCTGGGGCTCCGGCCCCTGGTCATTGGGAAGCAGCAACTAAACATGTTGCTCCTTCTAGACAAGTGCTAGACAAGTGAGCTCGCTTGGGGGCTGTGTTTAGGATGTGTGTGCCTAGTTACCAGGGTTTCCAAGTTCTGTTTGGCTCTGTGAGGTCACTCCCTGGGATCCCCTTACCTAAGCTTCCTCCTCACACAAGACCTTCCTAAGGGCCCCCCGGGTTGCTGACTGCTCACTCTCCATCTCCGTACCCTGTCCAGACACAGTCACACCAACACAGTCCACCCCACAGCCTCTGGGGAGGTCTGGACGCAACCGGGGCCCCAGCTTTGAGGACACAGAGTTGAATTCAGTCCCGCTCCTGCTTCTTGCCAGTGATGTCACCCTGGACAACCCTGCGTCTCTCACTGCCTCCCCTCTCAGGGTCTCTCCTCTGTTCATGTCCCTCTCTGTGTAGTGGGGGTCATTCTAGCATCTACTTCCTAGGGATGTCATCAGGTGTATAGACCTAGAGATCCCTTCAGAATCTGTGAATCCCGTGGGCTGCTCCCACACGTAGCTCCTGCACAGACTTGGCAGTGCCAGGATTACAGAAAGGGCTGGCTGTAGCAGAGAATACAACGCAAAGAGGCTTGGGTCTGCTGGGCGTCTGGGAGAGGCACTTCCCCTCTTGCCTGTTTCCCAGTGTCCCTACGGAGGGTTGAAATGAAATGACGTTCAGACATCATCTCCTTCGGGCTCGCAACCCTCCAGGGCCTCCTATTATATTTAGACTCAGGTCCAAGTGCCTGAGTGGCTGTCATCTCAGCGTATGTGGTGGGCAGCCCCCACAATGGCTCCCAGGGTTCCCACTTTCTAGGCACACATCCTATGTAATCCCCGCTCCTCAATGAGAATGGACTTTGCGGCTGGCTTCTAACCAATAGAATAGGGCCGAGTGATGGGTGGTCACTTCCACGGTCGGCTTAATGAAAAGTCTGTGACTTCTGCCTGGTTCTGTCTCTCCTGTGTTCATTCTATCTCTCTGTCTCTGTCTCTCTCTCTGTCTCTGTCTCCCTGTCTCTGTGTCTCTGGCTGTCTCTATCTCTCTTGCTCTCTCCCTGTCTCTCTGTCTTTCTCTTTGTCTCTCCTCTCTGTCTCCCTGTCTCTGTCTGAGTCTCCTCTCTTTGTCTCTCCTACCCATCTTTCTATCTCTGTGTGTCTCTGTCTCTCTTTCTCTCTCTCTTTCTGTCTCTCTGATCCACTATTCAGGAGAAGCCAGATCAGATATTATGAGCTTTCTTCCCTATGGCACCCCCTAATGCAAAGAACTGGCAGAGGGTCCAGGGCCACAGACAGAAAGGCCTGAAACCCCCCATCCAAACTGAATCCTACCACTGCCCCGATACTCGTGAATGATCTCCGAGATGGCTCCTGCCTCTATCGAGCTTCAGTTGAGAACACAGCCCCAGCCTCCTGCTAGACCTTGATGGGGAGCCTCCCAGCTGACCTGAGCCTGGACCCTGGTACAGACACTGTCAGATGCTCAATGATAGGTCTCGTAAGTGCTAAGTGAGGCTAATGCTGTCACCCAGCGTAGACAGCTAGTACCTCCTTCCAAGCCTGGGTCTGGCCCTACCATCCTCTCTCCCTCACTTCTCTCCTCCTCAGCTCACTCTAGCCACACTGGCTCTTTTCTCACCTCCTCTCTTGTCAAATTCTCTTCTGCCTCCAAGTCTCTGTGCCTTTGAGCTTCCCCCCAGCACGCTGTTTGCAGACAGATGCAGGGCTGGTTCCTCTTGTCCTTCTGCTCAGGGCACAATTGTTCCCAGGGGGGCCCTTTACACCCACCTAGGGGCTCCAGGCCCTCCCTCCTCCAGCACCCTGCTTCATTGCCCTGTATCACCTGCTCTTTTTTTCGCATGGATTTGTTCATGATTTTGTCCCTTCTACCTCCAGGCTGTGAGCTCCTGGAGGACAGGGACCATGTGGGTGCTTTCAGCACTGCCCTCAGGACAAACACGGGCCGTGCTCAGGGTGAGTGCTGGGGCCACAGTAGCTGACAGAATCATGAGAGGATCTCAGAGTCCCCTCCCGCCTCTGATCAGCTCCCATTGTGAACGTGGATGCCAGTAATGAAAGGTGCCTGTTGCTTTAGTCAGGGGAACACCCAGAACGAGCCCTGGGCGTCCCTTCCCTGCTCCACTTGCTCCATTGAGCACGAATGGACACAGGACACCACTGGTGGTCAGCCCTAGCCTTGCAGCCCTAAGCAGGAAAGCAGAAAGCAAAACACACACCTTTCTTTGTTTGGGGTCCTCAAGGTAGTTGTTCCACCAGGGCCGAGGGTGCAAAGGAGCAGGACCTGTGGGCTCCAGGAGGGACGTGAGGGACCTCAGAAGCCTCTCTTGCTCCCTGCTTTCCTTACACTGGCCCTGGCGTGTCCCGTTGACTCACAAGGCCTCCTCACCCCAGCCAGGCCAATGACTCCACCTCACTTCCAAAGGAGGACCCCGAGGCTCCGACACGGATGGCCTTGTCCCTGGTCCCCAGACAAGTCGACCAGTGCTCTGCCATGTTCTGCACTGCCTTACTGTTATTAGGGAGCCCCCTGGGTGCTGAGTGATTGCACCCCATTTTACAGATGACCAGTGGTCCCAGCATTCAAGGTCACTCTGCTCTAAGTGACCAAGTTCAGACGTGAACAGGGGACTAGATATCCTTGCTTTTCACCAGCTTTGAGCCCAGCATTGACCATCGAGGCCTTGTCGTGTGTTGGGGCTCCCCCAGCCAGGCGACCTCCTGAGTCCAAGCACTTTGGGCACCTTCTTCTCCCTGCTTGAATCCCAACACACCCTCTTGAGGTCAGAGTCACTGACCCCAATTTTCATGGAGGAAACTGAGTCTCCGAGAAGACACCGCATTACCTTGTCTGTCACAGGGCTGTGAGGTGACCCAGCTATGGGTTTGACCCCAGGTCAATCTGACCCTACAGGCTCTGCTAGCACAGGAGCCTGAGGAGGTGGCCTGTGAGCCCAGCACAGAGGTGAGTCCATCCTGGATGGGGGCTCGGGGGAGGGGCACTGCAGGCTAGGAGCTCTGAAGGGGGCAGGGGCTTGGCAGGGTCCTTGGGGAGGAAGGCTCTAGGGAGGGTGGGGTGCGGTGAGGGGTACACTCTGGGCACGGTGTCTGGACCAGATCACACAGGGCTGTGACTCAGGCAAGGAGTCGGGCCTCACTACAGGTTGGTTGGACGTGAACGAGCAGTCTCATCAGAGCCTCTGGCAGTTAGATCCTAGATTTGGAGGGAGCTTGGTGTGGGCACCTTATCCACGTCCACCCAAGCCCTGTGGCTGAACAGCACTAGGGACTGAGGAGAAGGTGCCCTTGGCAATATCGAGTCCCTCCTCTTCATGTGAGGCTGGGTTGAGCTGGCTCCATGCCTGACCTCACCCCCTTGGTGACGGTGGGCTTCTTCAGGTCAAAGTCATACTAGGCTTCGGGTTCATTGCATTGAACACATTGGCATCCTCAGGGGTATTCAGCATGGGGGGGTGGGGCCAAAGGAGGGTTGGCTGTGCTCAGGACAGCCATACCAGGGACAGGGAAATGCACAGAGACAGGAAGCAGATCAGTGCTTCTCAGGGTGTGGGGAAGTGGATATGGGGGCATGGCTGCTTCATGGGTACAGGGGTTCTGGTGGGGTGAAGCAATGATCTGGAACTAGATAATGGTGACGGTACACAGCATAGAAGATGTAGTTAATGGCCGGCCCTGAATTGTACAACTTTAAGTGATGAAAACATTACACTTTATTGAATCTAAATTTGAACACATAAAACATAAAAAATCATAAAACATAGAAAAGGGAAAAGACATCCTGCCCTCACAGGCAAGGTGAAGGACAGCTCTAGGGTGGAGCTGGAGCCGGCTGGGCCTTAGTTGCTGACGATGAGGGTGGTGCTGCAGCTGCTCTAGCGCTGGAGCCACTGCTGTGGCTGATGCTAGAGATACCACCAGCTCTGGCTGTGCCACTGGCCCAGGAGCTGGACTTGATCTGGGGCTGGAGCTCGGACTGTCTCAGGCGATGGTGCCTGACCTGCTTCTAGAATTGGCTCCGGTCCTGAGACTGACTCTAGCTCTGCATTGTTGACAGATTTGGTGCGGGAGCCAGTGATGGAAATGGCTGCTGCTCTGGAGCTGGTCAAGTGTGGGAGCTGGAGGAGCTCTAGTTCTGGAGCTGGCCGCAACTGAGCTCTAGAGCTGGCACCAGAGCTCTCACTAGTCCACAGCTGGAGCAGGATCTGGTGCCATGTGGCTCTAACTTTGTAGGTTGAGGTAACTCTGGCTCTGCTGCTGGTGACCGAGCCTTCTCTAGCGCCACAGCTGGTAAACAACGTGTCCTGACCTTTAGATGGGGTCAGTGACATCACCAACCCATCATGAGCTGTCCATCAGATGGTGGGAGCACTCCAGCAAATAGGATCTATTACATTAGTGTTATTTCATCTCAGTTCCAGTTACATATTTATTTTAAATATACTTAGAAGGAGAATAGGATAACAGAAACCATTACTCTTTGCTGAGATTTAACAGAGCACACCTTATTGATGTCGTTTTTTAAGAAATATTACACAGTGGAAGACATCATTCTCCTTCCTCTCTCTTTCCTCCCCAGAGGTAAGTACCGTCTTGACGTTAATATATGTATTTTGTACACATTGTCTTTTGCAAAAAGACAATCGTCCCAAATTTGCTGAGGTTTTTGTTATAAGTGGCCATCAAAGATATGCGTCCTAGTGGATACTGTTAAAAACTCTGTCCTTTCAAAGTAAAGACAACAGTTCAACAGTTAGTTGAGAAGCTACCTGCTTTGTAGATATGGTTTTTAAAAGAGAGGTTTGAAAATATCTCCATTATGTTATCATTGACCCTCCTTATTTGGAAGAGTTATGTTCTGTCAATTCTTTGCTGACACTGCATGAGCAAGAATGAACCAGTGCTCCCAGGGGAAGGACAAGGTGAGGTTTCCGCAGCCTCTGGTCGTGACATGTTTGGGAACCTCTCAATGCACAACCTTGTCTTATGTGTGTCTCTTGAAAGACACCTTATTTCATATAGATTGTTGATTCATTAGTTGAACTCTCGGCCAACAGCACTATCTGTAACTCATGCCTGAAGGAAGCTCATCTAACACAAGCATTTTCTACGAAAGGCCCATGACAGGCTCCTTGTGCTTAGGAACACTACACAACACTTCAGCGTTTGAGGGCCATTCTAAAGAGCTAAAGCACCAAGGAGAAGCACAAAAGGTGACAAACGTAGCATTCCATAGATTAGAAAAAGGACATTTGTTGACGTGAGAATTAAAACAAGAGTTTTAATACTGTAATAGCAAAAACTGGAAACAACCCAAATGTGCACCAAAAGAAGAACAGTCAAAGGAGATGTCGTTTACTCATACTAACATGTAACAGTGAAAAAGAATGGCATAGGTCCAAGCAAATTGTTACAAAAATATCTCCAATGTAGTTTTGAGTGAAAAGAGGAGGTTGCAGAACCAGGTCCATGCCTCACAGGAACAGGTCTGCCTGAGGTTTGATCTCCAAGCAGCTCTATCCAGCCTAATGCCAACTGCTGTGAAAAAGGAAACAAAAATTCTGTTTCTGGAATGTGCTATTTGCCTAAAGAAAATCTTGCAAGCATGTGGCTGGTAGGTTCATCTAAAAGGACAGAGAGCTGAGACTTTGCTGAGCTTACAGAATAGGATTTACGAGTTCTTTCATTCCCTGATTCCTAAGGAATATTTTTAAGTAAATGTCTGCTTGTGTGACAACATTTCACGTGAGACTCGCTTGCATTATAACCTGGTAATGAGGTTGTGGGCCTTAGCTAACCATTACCAAGGCAAAGTTTTGCTGGCTCTCCTCTCTACCAAAAGCAACCTAAAGTTGGGCAGGACTATTTTGGTGTATCTGGTGTTATTTGGGCTGGTTTGCAGCACACACCCCCAAGAAGTCTCTCACCTCTGGGCCTCTGTACTTGAGGTAGCCTCTGCCTAGAACCTCTACCCAGGATGTGTAAATGGCTCACTCTTCATTTATCATGGCTTGGCTCAAATGTCCTCTGAGAGGTGGACACCAAGACAGGATTAAACGGGCAAGGATTTTATGAGGGGAAATGCTTCTGTAACAGAAAATGGGGTGGGGGAGCCTGGCAAAGTGGGAGAGCCATCAGGCCATGATGCAAGTCTGACTCTAAATGAGGGGGAGATAGAGGGAAGGATGGGTCCAAGTGTCCTACACTGCTGTATAGTCTAAGGAAGGCTTAGGAATGCCACTGGGTAGTCCTTGAGCACAAGCAGATCAGCAGAGGAGTCCATGCCTCCCAGGAACAGGTCTGCCTGAGTGTCTATCCCTGCCTCACTCACTGATTCAGAGCAGTCCAAGGGAAGCACGACCTCAGTGCAAACAGAGGATAGATCTCATAGCCCAGCAGACTACTGACTTCATAGCTTTGGTTAATTACGTTTGCTGCAGGTGGAGGCCTTCGAGGAGCAGTCTCCTGGATACCATATCTTATCAGTCAGTTTTCCCTGATCACTCTCTGCAAAACAGCCCCACAGAACAGTAAAACATCCACCACATTTCACCAGGAAACAGTAAAAACACATTTCAGACTGGATACAAGGCACATTCCAGGACAACAAGGTAATCTGAACTGGTGTTGGGAGTAGATTAAAACTGGATTACTTCTAGGGATCAAGCAATATCAAGAGAAAGAGAGAGAAGGAAGCAAGGGAGGGAAGACAGAGGGCGTTGGCCCTCAGCATTTGGGGCTAGTATTTGGGCATGCCCACCAGGGATCATAACCGGCTGCAAGACATCCTACAAGCCATAAAGTCAAAACACCTCATTCATTTTAAAAATATCATTTCATGTATTGACTTTTGTTTTAACCCGTCCCCTCATTTCAGACAGGAGATCCAGAAAAGGGAGACAACTAGTCAGTAGCCGAAGCAGGACTAGAAACAAGGGCCCCAGACTCCTGGTCATTCATTCAGGAGGACACCCCTTGTTCCTGGCCGCCTCCCAACCTGTAGGAGGACAACATTGGTGAGGACAACCTGAAGGAACTGAAGTACTTGCTTTCACAGAAGTTCAAAGGAGGTGCTTGAGCTGGATCTTAGAAGATGACTAGGAGTTTGCCAGACATCTGAAGGGCATTGGAGGCAGTGCGTGCAAAGTAGGGAGGCCTGAAACAGCGGTGGGATCAGAAGGCACAAGTGGAGCCCTCTGCTCAAGTGGATGAAGCGCTGAGGAGTGAGGTGAGCCGGGGAGGAGGATGCACTGTGGAAGACAGTGGGGAATGCCTGCAGGGGTTTTGGCAGCGAATGCCAATAGGAAGAGCTACCCTCTAGCTCACTGTGGCTGGAGCAGGGACTGAGTTGCCTAGTAGCTGATGAGGGTGGGGAACGCCCACGACAAGGCCAGGGAAGAGATGACAACGGACAGTGGCAAAGGGACTACACAGGGCAGGGGAAGGACTTACCTGGAGATGCGCGGAGGGCGCCACCCCTCCAGCGTTTCCCAGGCTGATGCCAAGAAGCAAAGGACCTGGCGACAGGAAAGCGCCCTGCGCCCTGAGGAGCCGGGCAGATGCTCGGGAAACGTGTGCTCCGCGGGAAGGGGACGGCGCTCAGGCGGAGCTGGAGCTCAGAGGAAGGTCGCGCACCAGGTGGCAGGGCCAGGACCTGGGCCCCATCCACCACCCTGAGGATCGCAGGTCCCCGGCTCCGCCCAGCCCAGCCCCCCTGGATGCGCCACTGGGGTCCCTCAGCACCTCTGCCTTCAGCCAATAGGAAACCTGGAGGCGGGCGCATTCGCCAGGGTGTGGGGTCAAGGGTCACACAAATTGGCCTCGCTGGGTGGCCTGGAGGGGTGAAGCGGCGATGGCGCCGGCGGCGAGGGCCCGGCTGGGGCGCCGGCTGGGCTGCCCCGGGGGCGGGGCGAGGGCTCTGAACGGCGGCCGTGTGCTCACCGAGTCGGCAGGAGGCGGCGGAGGCCGGGGGCGCGCCTGTGGGCCTGTAGGTTGGCGAGCGCGCGGCCGGCGCCGACCGCATCCTCGTGGGGGGCTGCAGCTTTTCGGGGCGCAGGGCGCCCCCCCTTCGTGCTGCCCAGCTCCGGGCGGAGCCCCGCGCCAGCTCGCGTCCGCGCCGCCGGGTCGAGCCGCTGCCATCCCTCCTGGAGCTGGAATGGAAGGAGCGGGCGGCCCCTCCCTCGGCGCGTTCCGGCCACTGCCGCCGCTGCTCCTCCCCGTGCCCTCGGCCTCTTGAGAAGCTGCCACGCTGGAGGGTGAGACTCCGGGAGGGCACCCCTCGAGCGGCCACAGGCACAGGAGGGGGAGGCGACAGGGGCGCTGCCTGCCTTGATGGAGGCGCGGAAACGGCGGGGTTGTGGCGGCCCGTGGGAGCCACACCTCCCCGGCGGGTCGGGGTTGTCCCCACATATCAGGGAGCAGAGGGAGGCTCAGACAGGTCAAAGGACAGGCCCCAGACCCCACAGCTGGTAGGGGGAGGTACAGTGGGATCAGCACTCGGGCGGTTGGCCCCGGAAGTTCTGATGTTAGGACAGACGGCTGCAAAAGCTCTGGGACCTTGCGGGCCGGCTGGAGTCGGTGGGCCAGAGGGAAAGGAAGCGTTAACTGGAGCAGGTACAGGGATGAGCGAGGAGGAGCGGAGGTCCGCACACACTAGGGTGTTTGCACAGGAGGCGTCTGCCTTGACTCAGGTTTGAAAAGATGGCAGCAGAGGGCGACCTGCGGCAGCTTCTCTTGGAGCCAACAGTCAGAAGAGCAAAACGAGGTGCTTGGGATAGGTTCTTGTTGGGGATGCTTGTGGGAATCTCGATGCGGGATGAAAAAGCAGCAGATTGGACCAGTGTGGCTTCTGACTTGTCTGTCAAGGGTAACAAGTGATCTTGAACTGAAAAGGGGAGATCAAGAGAAACGGGGCATTGAAGCTCCAGAGGAATGACAAGTTGCGTTGTTTTTTCCTTAATATTGAGTTGTAAGAGTTATTTATGTGTGCTGGATAGAGGTCCTTTATCATATACATGATATGTGCGGATATTTTCTGCCAGCCCACGGCTTTTCTTTTGATTTTCTTAAGTGTCCTTTGAAGAGACAAATATTTAAATTTTAATGAAATTCAGTTGATCAGTTTTTCTGCTGTGGATTGTGTTTTTGGTATGTGTAAGAAGTCTTTGCCTAACCCAAGATCACAAAGATAGTTTTCCTATATTTTCTTGTAGGAGCGTCATAGTTTTAGTTCTTCTGTTTAGGTCTATGAGCCAGCCATTTGACCTGGTATTTGTGTATGGTGTGGGGTAGGGGCCTTTTTCCATGTGGATATCCCATTGTCCTAGGATCATTAGTTGAAAGACTATCCTTTCCTTATTGAATTGTTTGGCACCTTTGTCCAAGTCAGTTGCCTGTAAACAGTCAGGGTTTATTTCTGAACTGTCAGTTCTGTTCCGTTGATCTATATGTCTAACCGTATGCTAAAATTATGCTCTTTTGATTACTGTAGCTTTATAATAAATTTTGAAATTGGGAAATGTAAGTCCTCCAGCTTGTTCTTGTTTTTAAAAATTGTTTTGTCTATTCTGAGTCTTTTGATTTTCCACATAAATGTTAGGATTAGCTTGTCAGTTTTTGCAGAAGTACTTGCTGGGATTTTGGTAGGGATTATGTTGAATTTGTAGATTGATTTGGGCACAAATGCCCTCTAACATTCTTTTGTCTTCCAATCCATGAACGTAGAATCTCTCATTTAAGTAGGTCTTTAATTTCTCTCAAGTATGTTTTGTAGTTTTCAGTATACAACTCTTGCATTTCTTTTGTTACAGTTATTCCTAAGCATTTTATCCTTTTTGATGGTATTTTGAATAGAATTGTATTCTCAACGTAATTCTTGGAGCTTTCCTTGCTAGTATATAGAAATACCTTTGGTTTTTGTACATTGACCTTCTATCTTTTGACTTTGCTGAACTTGTATATTAGTTTTATATGTTGTTGTGTATTCCTTAGGATTTTCTACATACAGGATGGTGTTGTCTGGTTGTCTGTGAATCAAGACAGTTTCACGTCTTCATTTCCAATTTGCATGGCTTTGTTTCTTTCTCTTGCCTAATTGCACTGGGTAGAGCCTTCAGTACAGTGTTGAATTGAAGTGTTGTCCGTGTTCTGTTCCTGATCTTAGGGAGACAGCATTCAGTCTTTGACCATTGCGGGTGATGCGAGCTGTAAGGTTTTCACAGATGTCTTTCCTCAAGTTGAGGAAGTTCCCTTCTTGTCCTACCTTATGCGGAGTTTCTTTTCTTTTTTAAAATCCTGAATAGGGACTAGATTCTGTCAAATGCTTTTTGTATATCTGTTGAGGTGATCATGTGATGTTTGTCCTTTATTCTGTGAGTAGGATATATTACGTTAGTTGATTGTTGGATGTTAAACCAGCTTGCATTCCTGGGAGAAATTCCTCTTGTTCTTGGACAATAATCCTTTTTCCACTGGGTTGGTTATGCTAACATCTTATTGAGGATTTTTTTCTTGTGATGTCTTTGACTGGTTTTGGTATCAGGATATTCCTGGCCTCATAGAATGAGTTTCTGGAAAAGTTTGTGAAGAATTGGTGTTATTCCTTAGGTAAATGTTGGGTTAATTTACCAGTGAAGTAAGTTATCTGGGTCTGGACTTTCCTTGGTAAGAAGAGCTTGTTTTATTACTAATTTAATTTTTTTAAGCTTGTTATAGGCACATTAAAATTTTCGATTTCTTCTTGAGTCAGCTTGGGTAATTTGTGTCTTCCTAGGAATGTGTTTTTTCTTGTTAGTTATCTAATTTGTTGGCATAAAGTTGTTTCTAGTATTCACTTCTGATCTCCCACAGTTCTGTACGTTGGTAGTAATCTTCTTTCTTTAGTTCCCGATTTTGGTAATTTGTATTTTCTCTTTTGTCCTTTGTCAGTCTAGCTAAAGAATTGTCAACTTTATTAATGTTTCGAGAGAGCCAAATTTTTGTTGAATTGATTTTCACTATTGATTTTCTGTTTTCTGTTTGATTGATTTCTAGTTGTATTTTTAGTATTTCCCTTCTTTGCTTGCTTTCGGTTTAGTTTGCTCTTTCTAGTTTCTTAAGGTGGAAGGTTTGGCTATTGTCGAGGTCTTTTTTCTTTTGTCATGTAGGTATTGAAAGCTACATTACAAGCTTTAAACTAAAGTTTAAAGCTAAAATTATAATTTTGTCTCTAGGCACTATTTAGCTACAGCCCATAAATTCGGATATGTTGTATTTCTTCTGTCTTCATTTACCTTCAAGTAGTTTTCAGTTTTCTTTGGAATTTCTTCTTTGACCCTGGAGTCATTTAGAAGTGTTTACTTTCCAAATATTGATGGTTTTCCTAATTTCTTTATTTGTGGATTTCCAATTTCATTCTGTTGTGGTTAGAGAACATACTTTAATTTCAGTCCTTTTAAATGTATTGAGACTTTCTTTTTTCGCCTAGAATATGGTCTATCCTGGAGAATGTTCCCTGTGTGTTCTAAAAGGATGTGTATTCTGCTGTTGTTTGGGTGCAGTGTTCTAGAGATGTCAGGTCAAGTTGGTTGATAGTTTCTGGGTTAATCTATATTGTTTGCTCCTACTATTATGCACCACCCAGGCAGCTTTAATGTTCGTTATTAGCCTCTCATTGTTTTCAACAGACACTCCAGGAGGAAAGGCTGTTTGTTTTGGGTGATATCTGCATCAGGTCAGAAAAATAGAGCCTTGTTAATGGGGTCTTGCAGGGCACTACCAGACAGATGAAACGCGAGTTCTCTGGGAGTGGGGCTTTGCAGTTGTTCCAATCCTTTTCTGCCTCCCCCCATGGCTGCCAGATTGCTGATTTCCACTGAAATTGTGAGCTGTTTGTGTTGAGGGCTCCTGCAGAGCTGAGGAGAGGTGGATGGGAATAGGTCAGATTAAAATGCGACCAAGCTTGCTGTTCTGACTGAGAGTCAGCTGCTTTCCTGGAGTAAACATCCCCCAGATTGCTTGAAGTCTTTGGTTCTTTGTCAGAGTTTTGAAAAGTGGATTCTGACAGTTTCCCAGTGTTTTTGTTGCTCCACTATTTTCACCGACATTGCTCAATCCATGTCCTTTGAATGTAGTTACGGATGTGGTCGGATCACATCTGCCATTTTGCTCTGTTTCTTTATGTCATTTTTTTCTCTCTGCTCTTCCTTTGAGGCCCTCTTTTGTGGTTAATAGTTATTTTTCTAGCGGACTTTTTAAATTCCTTTGTTTGGTGTTTTACTATATTTTGTTTGTTTTTTTAGTAGTTACTCTTGGGATTAAAATATGTGTCCTAATTTATCACAATCTACTTCAGGTTAATAGTGACCTAATCCTGAGGAAACTAACTTTGTTTCAACATTGCTCCATTTCCTCCTCTCTCGTTTGTGTGGTTGTTGTGATCTATACCACATCTTTCTACATTTGAAGCCCAGCAAAGCAATTTATAATTATGATTTTGTGCGATTGTCCTTTAAATCTCTTAAGTGATGAAGATAGACAAAATATATTTGTGCAGTGTTTTATATTTACCTTTATAATTACTTTGACTGATGTTCTTCATTTCTTCTTGTGATTGTTACTGACCATCTGCTGTCATTTCCTGTCAGCCTGAAGGACTTCTTTAGTTCTTGTTCAGACGCGTCTGCTCTCAGTGAATTCTGTCAGTCTTTGTTTGGTCATGTCTTTATTCCAGCTTCAATTTTTTTTAAAGTGTAATTTTGCTGGATATAGAATTAATGCTTGGTTGACAGTTTTTGTCTTTCAGACTTTGAATATGTCATTCTATTCGTTTCTGGTCTCCGTAGTTTCTGATGAGAAGTGAGCCGTGAATCTGATTGTTGTTGCCTTGTACCTGATGAGTCCATTTTCTTTGGGTGCTTTCCAGAGTTTGTTTTTTAACAGGTTAACTGTGTTTTGTTGAGCATCTTTGATCTTAGATTTATGTTTTTTCATAAAATTTGGTGGGTTTTCTGCCATTCTTTCTATAAGTGTTTTGTTCTACTTTCTTTCTCTCTTGCCCTTCTGAGACTCCCATTTCCTGACTGTTAATACAATTGATGTTGTGCCACAGGTCTCTGCAGCACCATTCGTTTTCTTTTTCAGTCTTTTTTTTCTCTATTTTTCAGAATGAATACTTTCTATTGCTATTTCTTCAAGTTCACTGATTCTTCTGCCATCTCAAATCTGCTGTTGAGCCTATATAGTGAATTCTTTATTTTGTTATTTTGCTTTACAACTTTAAAATTTCTATTTAGGATTTTTGTGTTTGTTTTTCTGTATTCAGCGTCCGTATTTGTCAAGTCATTGTCATCATGTATTCATATGGTTTTTTAACATGGTCTTAAAATAGTCTTTGATAAACAGTTCATTGATATCTTTGATAAATCTAACATCTGGGTCAACTGCGTGTCAGTTTCTGTTGGCTGCTTTTTTCCCCCTGGTATATGTCACTCTTTCTTAATTCTTGTATTTTTTTTTTTTTGTTAAAAACTGGAGTTTTTCATGATATATTATAACAATTTTGGATTCTGATATTTTTCATGCTGAGGATTTTTTCTTTTGTTTTGTTTTTTAATTTTTATGGACTTGATCTATAGCCTCAGCCTCCTGGGCTGTGCGTGGCCACTGATGTCTTTGCTCGGTTCCTCTTATTTTTTTAGCCTGACTTCCTGAGGGTTGCCCCCAGTCTGCATCCCTTTGTGGTCAGCCAATGATTTGGGCAGAGGTTGTGCTCAAACAACTTGAGCTTCTAAGGTTTCTACTCTCTACCTTTGATTGTCTGTAGGTTGGAACCACATCAAAGTTCAGCCTGTTCTCCAGTCTCCTCATCTTTACTTTCCACCGGTGCTCAGGTCTCATCTGTCCATTCGTGCAGTTTCTCAGAAAGCCGTGGATGTGGGCAGAGGCTTCTGTCGCTCTCTCTTTTCTAGCATTTTCCCATGAAATTTCTGGCTGGTCTGCCTCTCCTCTTGCCCCAATCACCATTGCAATCAGGCTCGTCGAGTTGTGCATTTTACTTGTTTGTTTCCTACTAGTTTGCTGATGGGCATGAGTTTGCACCCTCCAGTTTCAGCATCCAATGAAGGTCTGTGCATTCTGGCAACAAAGCTGAAGGTTTTCATGGCCAGCCCTGTCCTGTTCAAACTTCTGTGCTAACTGAGCTGGGGCAGAAGGAACAACACAAGACAGGAAGTCTGAAGTCTCCAGCTGTTCTTACCTGTAGTTCTCACAGTCTTCTGTGAATAATTCCTCAGTTTCTTTGTGTTTTATTGATTTCCCAGGCCGTGAAGTGGTGTTTTTTAAATAATTTTGTCCAGTTTTGCAGTTCTTTTTTGGTGAGAGCTTCACTAACTTCTTCACTCCACCATAGTTGGAAGTGCTCTGCTGGCACATTATTATAACACACATTACCGAATGCTGACTCTGTGTCAGGTGTTGTTCGAAGCCTTTTCCCATACTAGCAGATTTAATAACACAGTAGGTGCTCACCAAGTATTTGTTGAGTGTTGAATCAACAGCTACCACAAGCAATGAGAGAAAGCATAGAGTGCTGGGCATCCTCTGTGGACTCGCTTCTTTTCTATGTTTCCTGCCGTGTGGTCGGGGGCTGGCTCCTGCCTCCCCAGTGGGTCGTTTCTGTGGACCCAAGCCATTCCCAAAGGCCAGGGAACTGAGCTTTTTGACTCACACAGGGGTGCATGTGTATATGTTCCCTGTGAATGTGAGGAGAGAAAATATCACAGGGAAAAAGGAGGGATATGTCACTTTGGGATGACTTGATTAAACAAGTCACCAACACGTCAAATTTAAAGGAAATATTTAGCTAGCTTTCCTCAGGCCATGCTGCAAGTAAAAAGAAAATCTTTCTTTTGCTGAGGAAGAGTCACCCTGAGCTAACACATGTGCCAGTCATCCTCTATTTTGTATGTGGGTCGCAGCCCCTGCCTGGCCACCAAAAGTGGTGTAGGTTTGCATCCTGGAACCAAACCCAGGCCACCCTAGCAGAGCGCGCCGAACTCACTCACTGGGAACTAGTCCACATGGCCGGCACCCCCGCCAAGAAAATTCTTCACATTTGCTCGTCATTGGTCAGCTGGCTTTTCCTAAGGATTAGGTTTATATATAGTCTCTGAGATTGACTACAGAGGCCTGTGATAAACTGTAAACAGCCAAGGGACAGTGGGGCGTCATTTGGGTCACTGTAGAATTTGTTGTCCAGTTTGTTCGAGAGTGAACGTTGGGACATCAGGTGTAAGCTAGGACTATCCCAGGCCACCCGGGAAGGTGCTCACTCTGGGTTTTATGGGAAAGGAGCCGATTCTAAAGCCAGGCTGCCCTTGGCTTCAGCCCTACCAAATCCTCCGTTTCCTCATGTGGCCAGTGAAAGTGAGGATTGATAACATCACATCGCGTTTGGGTGAAACACCCAACAGAGTCACTGGGCTGTGAATGTGTCACTTTCGCTGTGGCTGTGGTATGAATGCTTCTTCATGGCAGGGCTTTGAGAATGTCACAGTGCAGTATCAGGGTCAAGAGGGTGCATTCTGGAATCAGACAGCCTCCACATCTTAGCCGCGTGACTGTATTAGACAAGTTACTTAATCTCTAGGAGCCTCGATTTTCTCCTCTATCGACTACTCCTCTTACTACCACCAGTAATGATAGTGAGTACGTGCCGTCGCTCTTACACATTAAGTCAAGTACTATTCACTGTAGGGGCTTTAGCTCTATTAACTCATTTAGTCCTGACAACAACCCAATAAGAGAGATATTGTTCTCAACTCCAGTTCACATAGAGGGAAACAGACACAGAGAGGTCAAGCAGTCTGTTTCAGATCACACAATTGGTCAGGGTCTACCAGCTGTAGACCCTCTGGTGTTGCCAAGATTCAAACTAAGGTAATGTTCAACTTTAGTGCTTTGCGAGACTGTGTCTTGGTGAATGGGGAGGATCTGATAACTAGATCCTTGGGTGAGTGTGAAGATGAAATGAGATAGTGCATCTCAAGCACTTAGCATGTAGCAAACATTCCATAAGTGTTGGTTGCTGTGTTAATAGTGTGTGTTCTTGGAATGGGTAAACAAGCTGCCATTTATTGCTGGAAAAACTGGACGTCCCAGATCAGTGAATGCTTTATGGGAACTTTTTTTCAGATTTCACCTGCCGCCTGTGGCCATGGATTCACACTGCTGTCCTCTAAAGCTAAGGATGGGACGAAAGTTTGGTAGATGGAACTCAACAGAGATTCTCAGTTTGGATTTCACAGGAGCCGAAAAGAGAAAATTGAGGCTCTCGCCTTGGCTTTTTCTGCTGTGATTTGCTGAGGAAGCTCCCTCTGATTTTCAAGAATCTGATGACATAAAGCAAACCGTAACAACAACATAGATGGAGTCTTGAAAGGCACATTGTTTGGAACTATCTGGACTAGATTATTTTCAGCCTGTTTGGTAAAGGTCCTTTGCTGATAAGTAGGGATGTTATTTTTTGGCCCCAGAGTGATGACCTTTGTTTCCTAGCTTGAGATATCCTGAGACACTCTACAGTGCCTAGAATGTGGTCTGGGCAAAAAATTCAATGAAAGCCTTAAGATGGAGGCTTTATTCCAGATATTTGAAATTGGATTATAAAATGTTAGAAATGATTTATGATATTTGCAAAAGTAGACACGAGTCAATCAATATGATGAGGACAATATGAAACATTTTTTAAAATAAAGGGGAATTACCCAGAAATACATACTGGACAAATCTTTCTTTTCATTTTTTTCCCTCTTCCCTCATTTGTATGCAAATGTCTGTTTATAGAATTTTGATCACAGTGTATATTTTGTTTTCTGCCTTTTTTCACTGAATTTCATATCAGAATCCTTTTACCCTTAGTATTGAAGTCTTTATTGGCTGTACGATGCCAAATGACATTTCTTTTTACCTTTTGTTAAGAATGATTGTAGACATATGCAAAAGTGGATGGAATAAGATAATGCACCGCATGGGCCATCACCAGCTTCCACCATCATCAGCTCATGACGATCTTGTTTTACACATTTCCCCCATGTTCTCCCTCAGCAAATTTAGAGCAAATCATAAGAAAATTGATTTCATTCATAAATATTTCAGTACATATCTAAAAACATAAGGACTGAAAAGAGTGGTAAGTATAGCATCACACCTAAAAATAATTAACAATGTAATCCCTTAATATCAAATAGTTTGTCAGTGTTCAAACTGACAGTTGTCTTATAAGTGTCAATAGATTTTTATTTTATTTTTAAAAATTTATTTGAATCAAAAGCTGGATAAGGTCTAGACATTGCAAGTGGTTGAGAAGACTTTTATAGTCTTTTAAGTCTGTTTGAATCTTTTATCCTTGAAATGCATTTAACGAAGAAATCTCATTGTTTATTCTATAGAATTTTCCAGTCTTCAGTTTGTTGAATGCATCCCTGTGGTGCTGGTTGACATGATCCTCTGTCCTCTGTATTTCCTGTCAATAGGTAGTTGGACCTAGAGCCAGTTTCCCTTTCAATGTTATATATTAACTTTTCCCAGGCCCTTAGGGGTCCATGCAGATAGTAATGGGGGATGTGAATCACTTGTCAGTATTTTAAAGTACTTCATATTTTCAGCTACTAATATGAGCTAACAACATTGTCCATTTTCTTTGATTTTGCCTAGAATCACATCATCTCATTGTGATAAACCAGTTATTTCATGCAGATCAAAAGCTCTGTCTGCAAATTATATCAGTCACTGATGAATATGGATGGGCAAGTATATTATTATAACATTCATAATGCCATTTATTTGGTGGATGAGATGTTTTTAAAGATGAGGATTATAGGAGAAGATAGGGGGTCATTAGTGAGGAGTATGTTGAGAACCAGTGCGTTTGCAGATCTTCTCCTCAACTCCAGACTCCACTGTAAATAGTCAAAAGTTCATTGTTTAAAACCTGTCAGAGGAATTCCATACATAGACCAATCTGGCCTCTCCAGTAGGATTATAAAGAAGAATAAGTTTCTGCTTTAATTCCTTTATTTTTTATTATTTATTTTTTGTGAGGAAGATCAGCCCTGAGCTAACATCCGATGCCGATCCTCCTCCTTTTTGCCGAGAAAGATCGGCCCTGAGCTAACATCTGTGCCCATCTTCCTTTACTTTATATGGGACGCCACCACAGCATGGCGTGACAAGTGGGGCGTCGGCGCACGCCCAGGATCCAAGCCAGCGAATCCCGGGCCGCCGAAGCACAGCGCGCACACTTAACCGCTTGCGCCACCTGGCCGGCCCCAAGTTTCTTCTTTAGAGTGACTTCTAGACAACATTTCATCTTACATGCTTATTTAAAAATTAAAATTTTCTATTTTGAATAGGTAACATATTTGCATAATTTAGAATCGTAATGGCGCCATAGAACATATGATGAAGAGTCTGCTTTCCACCTCTGTCCTCCCAGGATCATGATTTTTCTCCCTGTCGACAACCTGTGTTAACAGTTTCCTGTTTATCCTTCTGGAGAGATGTAATGCATGTGCGAGCAAATGCATCTACAAATGTATTCTTTTTGCTTCCTTTATTAGAAGTGGTGTCATATAACATGTGCTGTTTTTCACCATACTGAGAAATCCTAGTGGCTATTGCAGAAAGTGGCTATTGCTTTTACTTTCCTGAAAAATTCAAATGGTGTGAAATGACATGTGAAGAGATTTCTTTAATAAGACTAAGGATGCTTTTCAGTAACCCCATGTGTCATGGAGGCAGTGTGGTGCAGTGGGTTGGACTTGGGGGCCAGGGTTCTGGTCCTTGCTGTGCCACTAACTTATGTGGCTTGAGTAAGTCATTCCGATCTCACTGTGTAACAATGTAGGGGTGGGGCAGTGTCATCTCTCATGTTAGAAGTGCTCTGACTCTGCGTCAGTGCACTCGCCCTGGTTGTGTTTGTTTCAGCGAGGGGAGACGCGTGTGTTTTGGAGCTCTCACCTGTCCCACTGCCTCTGGACAGACCTCAGGAGACACAGGTGCTACAGGTCTCCTTTGGCAGCGCCCACTGTCGTCCTGACAAGACGGTGAAGGACGTGAATTGACCTGTTCAAGATTGATGGATGGTGGGGGGACCACTTTCTTGCCATAGGGCCTGAAGTGGCCCATTTGATTGACCCACATCTGATTGTGAGGCTGTTGGAATTTCCCGAGCAAATCAGGAGCATGGCTCAAGAGACTATGTTGGGCAGACTTGGCTGACTCTTTTCTGTTCTCTGCTCTCTGTGGTTCTTGGGAAATCTGAGGTATATGTAAACATGACAGTGCACACCAGGCAGCCTCATCAACGCCTGCCTTTGTTGTGAAGTCACTGAGCTGGGCTACGTGTGTAAACGGCTTTTCCCTTGTACTGAGAGAAGCCTGTTTGCTAACACTTCCTCCAAGACGCGGGGCTTTCAGAGTCCAGGCTCCTGGGTAACCCCGACCGTCTCCAAAAAAGTGGTTATTCCAGGGAAGGCCAACTTGATGAAATTCATCACATTTCATTTTCTGGCTAGGGTTCTTTGTAGGAAAAGCCGAAGGTGGTGTTTAGGAACTCTTTCCAGAGGGGACTTGGCCTTGAGGGCAACCTGGTGACAGGTGCAAGGAATGGGGTGTTATGAGCGGTTCGGGGGATTCGATTGGAGACGTAAAAGAAACTCCACTCCAAACAAATGGACTGAAGGTATATCTTATTATACAGAGGATAGTAAAGGCGGTAGTCCTCCAACAGATCAGAATAGGTCAAATAATAAGAGGGAAAAACACCAGCTCCATCAGAATGGGAAACCCCTGATCAGCTGAGATAGCGGCAGATTCGAATAGGTCATATAATAAGAGGGAAAAACATTGGCTCGATCAGAAATGGAAAAACATTGGCTCGACCAGATCGACTGAAGGGAAATGACACAAGGCAACCGGAAAGAGAAACACCAGGTTGACCGAAAAGAGAACACATCAGATCAATTACTTCACAATAAATCCATTACTCACAACATCCACGCCCCAGTACCGAGAGAGTCCTGTCAATCGACATGGGTGTGTGGGAATCACACGTCCTGGGCAAGGCGTCCCTTCCACAAGTGGAACTCTCACCAGGCCTCGCTTTCCAGCAGTTTATATAAGCAGTTACAGAGTTTACAGAGCAAGCATTCAGTGTTTCCATGCACAAAAGGTTATCAGTGGCGTACATGCACTGAGCACCCTGGCTGTTGTCGCAGCCCAGTAGTTGTGTACGTGCGTTGGTTTGTGGTTATCGTCCCAGCCCAGCACAGATGGTCAGTCAGGCCCAGGCTGTGGCGCCCGAGGGCCTTGAAATTTTTACACATTGCAACTATGTTCATGGGAGAAGGGCCAGTTCCCACCACTCAGAAAGCAGCTTTTATATTTCTTTTTGTGCTGGTGGCTGTAGGTCAATGGAGTGGCCAAACATGGCTGTACTCATGTCAAGACAAGGGGGTGCTGAGTCCTTTCACAGGAGGTGCTCGCCTCTCATGGAATTCCTGAGAGGCAGAACGAGGGCCCAGAGGAGAAGCAGAGGGAAAGTACAGGTGGCCCAGCCTGTTGCAGCATGTCTGGACCCCAGCATGCCTGGAGGTGTGCCTGCACTGGCTGGGAATATTGGAGAAGGAAACCCAGTGGCAGTTGGGTGAGCAGTTGGACTAGGACCACTTTCCAGACCCCCTTCCAGTCCTGACATTCTTGGGTTCCACACACCTGTAGAACTGATTTCATTGGTGGTGGTATTCTTTAGTCTTCAGCCTGGCAAACAGCTATTACGGACAATGTGGAAGGAAGGTGGTGGAAAATGAACCTTACAGGTGAGTTCCCACAAGGACTACCCCTCCCCAAGTTGTGTTGAGCATTAAACATCTCTGGAGTGATTACTGTGTGATAGAGTCACAGAGCAGTACCAAGCAAGGTTCCTCAGGCCTGAGAGGAGCAGTGAGCGCTCCACGGAGAGCTGTGGAGAGTGTTGTTCCATCTCAGGGGGAGCTCCGTGCATCAGCCTGGTGGGAGGGCAGGTGCATGAGCATTGATTGGGATGGCTAGACCTTCTTTGGATTCCTTCTTTATTTTTAGCCAAATTGATTAACTTCAAAAATTCCTCTGTTTCAGTTCTATTTCTGTTGGTCTTTAAAAAAATTTCCCTCTAGTTCCTCGCGTTATGCTGGTGGGTTTAAACACCAGTCTCAGCTCTGGCAGCATATTAAAATCACCAAGCGATTTAGTTTGTATTATTTTACCTTTGCACCTGTGTCTAACTCTGCCTTCTTTTTGACCTAGAGAGTTTCCCTAACAGTTACTATGTGTGTGTATGGGGCCGCCAGTGAGGAATGACAGAGGAGAGGCCAGAACCCCACAATGCTTACCGTGACCATATGTCTTGCTTCTCCCCAGATTGCCCTCAGCCATTAGCAGAAGTCACAAAGTCCATAGAACGCAGGCCTTCGATGGACAGGTGGTCCAGGTAAGAGGCGTGGGCTGAGAGCTACTCATTCTGCCCCTTAGGGCACTTTTGAAAGGGGGAAACTAGGGGGGGGTGATGGGAAATTTTTAGGCGGATTTTCTGAATTAATAAATTATTTTATACAAATGGTCGCCTGGCTACTGTAGGCCAGGATGTTCAGTACTGGAACATGGGGTACCAAGTTGAATAAGGTTTGGGGGGAAAACACTCTAGTGGGAGAGACAAGTTGAAAAAACTAGCTGTACCTGAGTGTGCCCAGGCTCTGTGTGTGTTTCAGGCTGGCTTTATCTTGTTCACCATTTATTCCCATGTTTGGGGCAGTTCCTGGCACATGGTAGATATCTATAATCAATACTTAAATACATAAATGAATGCATACCGAAAGTGCTATAAGAGTAGCAAAGGGGAGTCATTAAGTCTTCCGGGGATGGAATGGAAGGCACAGAAGGCATCGTGGAGGAGGTGACAGAGGAATTTACCAGATAGACCAGGAATGGGTGGTGGGAAAGGTTTCATGGCAGAGGGGAGGTGGCAGGTGGAGCCTTTAACTGCTGAGAGCATGTGGGGTGGCTGGAGTTTGGTATGCTTACAGGGGAGTGCTGTGGCATAGGCTGGAAGACAGGTGGAGAGTGAGCGATGCAGGGTTTTCTAGGGTTGGGGGAGGAGGTGATGAAGGCCACTTGGGAAGGCGTGGGGAGAAGGGACATGTGGAGAGACATGTAAGGAGGATTGACCAGATTTGGGGCTTGATAAGAGGTCCAGGGAGTGAGCTAGAGGGAATGGAGCCTGACTCCACTGGCAAATGAGTGGCTGCTGATGTTCTCAACCCGGATGGGGGAGTCCTAGAGGAGGAGGCTCGTGTTGAGTGGGAGACAGAAGCAAGGAGGAGGTAGAGAGTGAAATTGTTTTTAGTATGCAGTAGAGTATAGTGCGTCTTGCACAGACTTGAAAGTCCCATGGATGCGAATTCAAGTCCCTGCTTCCCCACATATTAACTGGATGACTTTGGGCAAGTTACCAACCTTCTCTGAGATTCAGTTTCTTCGTAGGTGTTCTTGGTTATTGACTTAGCACAGTGCCTGGCATAATAAGCATTTAGTAAACGGTGCTTTTCATTAGGCAGTTAGAAAAGCAGGTCTGGAACTCAGTAAAGTTGTTGGGAATGGAGATAGCAGTGTACAGGTGACAGAGAAAGCCTTGGAAACGGATGCAGCCTCCCAGGGGAGTGTGAAGAGGAGGAGAGAAGAGGGCAGAAGACAGACCTTGGAGAAGGATTCCAACACTGAAGGGTAAGGAGTAAGGCTGAGCTAGGGAGCAAGACTGGAAGCTATGGGAGAGGCAGAAGAGAGAGATGGGGAAGAGAAAGGCTTGTGGAGAAGGGAGTGGTTCTTCAGGGATGGACTGGGATGGAGGAGCTCTTGGGTCTTCTCCTTAGGACATCTGGCCCTTTCCTTTAGCAAGAGCCGCATCAGTGGAGGGGCAGGCAGAAACCAGGCTGCAGTGGAGTGAGAAAGAATAAGAAGTGGAGGTTGTGTGGGGCAGCCTGCCTGGACTTGGCCCCCTCAGGTTCAGGAGCAGTAGGGAATGCTCCCGTGCTTTGGGTCCTCTGAGCAGGACACTGGGCTGCCAAGGATTTCTTCTCATCAACCTTCCCTCTGTTTGTCTGATAGATCGCTTGTGGTCAGGACCATAGTCTGTTCCTAACGGATAAAGGAGAAGTCTATTCTGATGGATGGGGCCCAGCTGGGCAAACAGGTAGTGGACCTTACACCTCCTTGGGATGGTGCAGTCTGGAGCTGTGAGCAGTGGGGCTCTCATGGGTTCGAACCACCTGCCTTCATTTGACTCTTACCTCTCTTATCACTTCCTGGGGACACTGTTCTGTTTGTCCCTTCCCAGTTCCCTCATCCCCAGCTCCCATGGAAAGGAACCAATAAAGGATTGGGTGGAGGATTAGAGCCACCCCTCAGCAGAGGAGCTGTGAGCCTTTCTCTCAGCAGAGACAGGAAGCTGTGTGAGGCTTTCAAAGAGAAAACAAGTGTCCCCTAAAAGGAGCTTGATGTTCACTGATTTGAGAAGAATGTGATTAATGCAGGGAGGAATGATTGAGACATTTTCTCAAGCTTGTATATTTAACCTTTTTGTTTCTGATATTGGTCTGAAGAGAGGGCCATTAATATAAGACTAAATCTTGTAGAAATCCTCAGTAATCCTACCAGCAGATGAAATCATCTTTGTTCATTGTCTACTGTTTTCTTCCAATCCTCGTTCATATGTGCACATTTTTTCCCCCAAAGCCACAGTAGATAGTTGTATGTCATAGCTGCACATCCTTCTAGTTGCTGTATGTGGGACACGGCTTCAGCATGGCCGTAGAAACGGTGCGTCGGTGCGTGCCCAGGATCCGAACCCGGGCCGCCAGCAGCAGAGCGCGCACATTTAAGGGCTAAGCCACGGGGCCGGCCCTTTTTATTGATGAGAAAGATTCGCCCTGAGTTACCATCCGATGCCAATCCCTCTCTTTTGTCTAACGAAGATTGCCCCTGGGCTAACATCTGTGCCCATCTTCCTCTACTCCACATGGGATGCCGCCACAGCATGGCTTGACAAGTGGTGCATCGGTGCACGCCCGGGATCAGTACCTGGGAGTCCCAGGTCGCCGCAACGGAGCGTGCACACTTGACCGCTCCGCCACAGGGCCGGCCCCCATTTGTGCACATTAGTATACAGTAATCACAGCATAGGTGTGGTTTTATATGCTTGTTTTATCATTTATACTTACATAAAGCATTTTTCCATGGTGGTAATATTTTCACAGTTACAGTTTTTAATATTTGTATGATATAGCATCAATTTAATTTATCATAATTAATAATTAATTTAACCATTTTATTATAAAATTACATGAGCATTTCCCTGTTGTCAGGTGGCATACTTCTTTGGAGACGGAGTGCGGTGGCCGTTGGAGATATTATGACATTTATCTTGTGTGCATACGTGACTTTTTCTTTCGTTTGGATTATTGCTCTAGAATAAATCCCAGGAGTGTCAAAGGAGTAGGATATTTTTATTCTTGTCAGTATGTATTGTTAAATTGCTTTCCAGAAGTTTTATCAGTTGATACTGCCAGCAGCAGTGGGTAGAAGTACCACTTGAATTTTGTGGGTGAGGCATCGTGGGGGGGCTTAGCTGGGTCTTTGGCTCTGAGTCTCTCAAAGGCTGCAGTCATCGTAGGGTTCCACTGGGAAGGCTCTGCTTCCAGGAGCACACCGATGGTTGTTGGCAGGATGCAGGGGCCCCAATTCCTTGCTGGTAGTTGTCCAGCAAATGGTTGCTGGCCAAGCCTTCCTCGGTTCCTTGCCATGTAGGCTTCTCCATGTGGCAGCTCCCAACATGGCAGCTGGCTTCGTCAGAGTGACCAAATGAGAGGGTAAGACGGAGTGCCAGTGAGACAGAAGCCAGTGTCCTCTCATTTAATCTGGGCAGTGACCTCACCTTCACGTTTGCTGGCCTTCTGCTTGTGAGAAGCAAGTCACTAGGTCCAGCCCCCACACAAGGGAGTACACGTGGGTGTGAACAGCAGGAGACGGGGCTCACTAGGGGCCATTATAGAAGTAGCCTGCCACAACCATGATCTTGACTGTGGCCTGAGCCTCCCTCTGTCAGTGACAACAGTGATTTCTTTCCAGTGGCCCTTGCCAGAGCACAGTTAGGTAAAGAAGCTCTCTGCGAGCCAGGCAGCAGAGGCCAGACCCCAGCTCTGCCAGCCTCGCTCACCTAGGTGTACACTTTCTGGGTCAGTAAACCCCTCTTTTCCTTTTGAGTCAACTTAGGGACCGTTGGTGTGCCGCGGTCTTCACCAAAGCACTTAGAATCTGTCTTTCCAAAGTTATCCCTCAGCAGAGGCACCAAGATCAAATCCTGCTGGAAAGCTAAGTTGGCCACACTTCGTCCTCCAGACCGCTGACCCTCCCATCTTTCACTCTCAGCAGAAGAACCTGCCTCCTGTTTCATAGGGGAAACAGATGCCGTCAGCTGAGAAAGCCCTCAGTTTCCCACTCGGACTCCTGCACACTTGCCTCTACCTGTCCCCGCCCTGGGTCCCTTCCCTTTACAGTGGTGGGGGAAGCGTGTCTCTTCCTGCTGAAGCTGATGATTCTCTCTGTGCCCTGGATCCCTTCTCCCCCCGTTCCTCAGAAGCCTCACTCCATCTGCTGGGCCTTCTTCCCCACAACTTCAGCCTCTCCCTCTCTACTCGTCCCTCGCCATCAGTCTTGACACCTGACTCAGGTGTCTTCCATCTTAAGAGGCCCTGTGTGGAGTCCTCCACATCCTCCCATTCCCCCAAGTCCCACCCCTTCGCTTCACCTCCTGCCTCCCCTTCTAGGCGAGAGTTCTCAGGAGCTGCATTGACTTACTGTCCCCATTTCTTCGTCTCCTTCTCATTCCTCTGTCCGTTCCACTCAGCTTCCACACTGATCAGTTTGCTGAGTGGCTCTTGCTAGGGTTACGGTGACCTCCATGTTGCTGAAAACAATAATAAAGAACCTGGAGACCATTGTCCAATCTTTCCCTTTCTTGATCTCTCAGCAGCGTTTGACATTGGCCGTGACGTGCTGAGCATCTTGGTGAAGAGCAGTCTTCCTTTCGCCCCTGTGACTGGGCTCTCCGAGGGCTCTCTTCGTTTCTCGTTCCTTCTGGACTCATTTCCTGGCTCTCCTCCTGGGCCAGGCCCTCCCATGTCGGAGGTCCCCGAGGCGGGACTGTGCTCTCCTCCTTTCCTCTGCCTTCTCCTTCAGAAGGTCTCACCCTCACCGTGGTTGCAGTCACCGTCTGTGTGCTCAGGACTCTCCAGCTGGCTGGTGAGGCCAAGCCTGCTGTTCGGAGGTGCGAACATCTCTCAGTGCCACTTGACGTTTTCCCTTGGCCGTCTCTAAGCACTGTGAGTTCAGTGGGTCCAAAAGTGAACCCCTGCTCGTCACCCCCCCCCCCGCTCCTTCTCCACTGTTTGCCACGTCCACTCACGTTCCCCTCTAGGAATCATGTCCCTTCCCTACTTAGAACCCTTACCGTCTCCCCATTGTGCTTAGAATAAAGACCAGACCCTTCCGTGGTCTACAGCATCCTGCATGACCTGCCCTCCCTGCTCCCCACTGGCGTCTTGCAAATATTCCCCCTCGTCCCCTGGCTTCATCCACTCGGCCCTTGTTTAAACTCCCTCAGTGGGCCATGGCCCTTCCCTCCCTGTGCAGGTGCTGTCTCCCCTACGTGGAATACCGTGCTCTCCCCTCCCCTCCACACTCCTACTCATCCCTCAGACTACGTGGATAGAGTGAAGCCTCCCGACTGCTCCTGCCCATGAACTACATCAGGCTCCCTGACGTTCCCTCACGGAGGCCCCTGTCCTGCCATCCTTGCAGTCAGCACAGATTAACTGGGTGTTAATTTTGGCTGACCTCTGCCTCCTCCACTAGACTGAACTCAGAGAGAGGGACCGGGTCTCTTCCTTCCCCTCATGTTCCCATCACCAGTTAGATGTTTAGCTTATGTTTACTGTTTGGGACATATTTGTGGGGTGAATGAATGACCTGGCACTTATCTGCTCTTTCCGTTCACCAGAATCCTTCCAAGTTCTCACAAGTTTGTCTTCCTAACAGTATGGACCCTTCCTGTGACTCGGGTGAATGTCCCCCGATACTTGCCCTTCTCAGGAGTGGGGACGGTTAAGCATGTGGCATGTAGGGGCACAGGCTGTGCTGTATGAAATGGTGAGAGCCTCTTGCAGGCAGGTCATTGGGAAGGTGTAGAGGGGTCGATGGCGAAGGGTCGGTGTCTGTTGGATTCACAGGCACAGACCTCAGCCTGAGGGAGGGAACGTGGCTGTGGGAAGACCTAGTTAGAGTGAGTTCAGTTAATAGAGGGTGAGGGTGACGTTCCTGACAGAACGATAGTAGCCCTGGTTTCTCTGTAGACAAATAGCTAGCCCAGAGCTTAGTAATTCTGTAGTAAACCTCTGGAGTGGAGAAGGAACTGCTTTCTCCCCTCCTGTCGCCTGGGCCAGAGACTCTGGCCCTGCCTTCTCCAGAGAGGCTGCACCAAGAAACAGAGACAGAGGGAGAAGAGCCTTAGGGTTTCGACGCTGAGGTCCATGCCCCTGGGATGAAACATCTGGCACCACTGATGAGTATTCCACTTTTTATAAGCAAAACATCATTTCTGAGAGTTTTCAGCATCTGGCCAGAAGTTGTTTTATATTTGGCTTGCTCTCCTGGTCAGTGTGAAACTTAGAGCTGTTAGTAGGGGGATAACTGCCCTTCTGAGGCTCTCCTGTGTTCACATGGGGTTTCTGGGTGATTTGTTGACTAGGCCCCTCCAGGTTGCCCTCCAGGTGTGGGAAGTTTGTATTCTGAGCTTGGTTTGTTTGCTTGACATACGCCAAGAGTAAGAATTTAAAAGAGGAGAAAAGAAACTGATTCTTTTCCAAGTGTAATTAACGTGATTTTGCCAACCAAGGAGGAGAAAACAATCCCTGTGTATCGAAAGCATCCGAGCGGTGCAGTTTGAATTTCTGGTGAGGAGAGCTGCACTTGGTTTGACTTACTGACCGCTGTTTTTACTGTCATGTAGAAGGACATGTTTTTGTCTGAGGCTACGGAATTCTTGGCAACGGAACAAACCTAGTGGAAACCGCTCTTCCGGAAATGATTCCACCCACTCTCTTCAGCTTGATGGAGTTCAACCCAGAAGTCCAGGTTTCCTGCATTTGCTGTGGACTCAGCCACTTTGCTCCCCTTACCAGTAAGTGGCGAAGCCTGTGTGGCCCCAGTGACGGGCCGAGCTGCACTCTCTTGGGTTCATCCTAAGCCGTGGGCAGCTTTCAGTGTCCATCCATCCAGTGGAGGGGCGCCCCGCGTGGATAATTACAGTGAGCAGCTCATCCAGATGTTGTTTGGCTTGAAGTTGTATAATGTGTGTCTTTTTTCATCCTGGAGTTTTGTTTTTGGTTCCTTTGGTTTGTGGTTGGGCTCATGTGAAAGTGAATTTTCTCAAGAGGATGCCAGTCGGTGGTAGGAGGTGGACCCTCGAGAATGTCAGGGTGCTGGGGAACCCAGCAGAGGTTTGATGAATCCCCGGGAGAGCCATCGGGAAATGAAAGTGTGGGGCTCATCCCGCTCCTGGCCAAGCCCAAACCCTGACCCAACCCAGGAATGAGGGACGGCAGGACGCTGATTTGTCAGATACCCTGGGGTTTTGTGGAGGGAAATATGCCCCATTTCTCCAAAGTGCCAGGACAGAATGATCAAAGCCAAGGCTGGAATGGAGCTGTTCTTGAAGGTTTGCCCAGTTACAAAGCCGTCAGACACCCAAGTGCCTCCCGCCCTCGGATGTGCGCTTTCCTTGATTGCCTCTCCCGTTCCACCACAGTAACTGTCAGGTCAGTCTGCTGCTCTTTAGTTGACCTGACTGGTAAGACTGAAGAAAATTAATTTCATTTTGTGGGGATCCTCACGTAAATTCGCTATTTCCTTGCACCTAAGAATGTTAATTTGTAAATCTCAATTACTCATCTCTGGTGAGTCATTGTTTTCTATTTAGGCGTCTGGGCCGGGACAGAGTGGGGTCATCCTCGTTAGTGTTCTCTGGCCCTACGCTACTGTGAGGACTATCCAGAGGCCCCCCCGACCCAGAGTCCTGACTGCCCTTCAGTTGTCGTCTGAGGTTCAGATCTCAGGCCTGTAACACACACGGGCTGTGGCGTGGACTGTGGGGGGGTGACTGTGTGCACAGCACCCTCGGTCGCAGTGATGACCGGGGTAGTCCCTCAGCACCGTCACTCGGAGTCAGCACTTCCATATGCTAATGTCTTGAGGGTGCCAGACTCTTCTAAAGCTATTTTGATTTAAAAACTAAGAGTCATTATGGACTCAATCTGGAGGTATCAATGATCTACGGCTTAAACTGTGCAGAGTCACATCCTTGGAAATCCATATGAAATGTGCAAAATATTCAACTAGAGTACACTGTTTTCTGTTTGCTGTCATGCCATGTGGACGTTTTGGGTCACACCAAAATGAAATCCGCTTCTAGATTTCCCCCGAGACCCCACAGCCACCCTCCAGGTGCCGTGACTGTCCTCAGTAGAGGGAGCATCAGAGCTTGGGTATCTCTCCTTCTGTGCCCAGCGTTTGCATGTGGTCAGCTGGGAGTTGGACTTGGTTGGTTTCCCCTGAGATCTGCTAACCTTTTGGGGGCCAGACTGAATTGTTCTATTAAACACGTAAAATCTGAGGGTGGAGTCCCCAGGGTGGTGGTCAGACCAGAGGGGCTCTGATGGATGGGAACAAAAGGATTCCTTATTAATCAGCCAGATTATTTTAGTCCTGGCTTCTCCATGTCTTGTCTACTTCTTCTGCTTCTCAGGTGGAGGTGGTAAAATGGGGCCTCTGTGCCAAGGAGTGCCCAGAGCTGATGTGGACAGAAGTGGGGTCTGAAGGCTGGGTAGCAGGAGGCTGCCCCACCAGGTCTGGGGTCCCGTCCAGAGGTGGGCATTCCCGAGCCCAGTCTAGATTTGTTCTCCTGGACTGTCCTCTAGAGCACTTCGTCCGTTCTTGTCCCTCGTGGCACTTTTTACAGTTTGTAAACACGTATATATTGGTTTGATCGTTTGTTTCTTTCTAACTGTTTGACTAGCTCTTGTCCCATGAGGACAGGAACCGTACGTGTTCACTCACTGTCGTGTCCCAGCTCCCAGCACACAGACATCGACCCGGCCCAAAGAGGTGCCCAGTCACCCTGTGTCCCTTGACCAAATGCTCCCGAGATGTGGAAACCCAGACAAGGGATGACGGATGGAGGTCTCCCTCTATTAGGGCATGACCAGGACTGGAGGGTGCTCAGACTTCAGGACGTGTGGAGGGCAGGGTGTGGTCGGATGTGACTGTGGGTGAGGGGTGTGCATAAGGGACGAGCAGAGTGGGCCATGACTGTGGGTGAGGGGCGTGCATATGGGGCGAGCAGAGTGGGCCGTGTCCAGGAGCCTCCTGGGCCTACAGCTCTGTGCATGTACTCTTCTCCATGTGACGGACACACCGTCATTCTGGGCTTGCACATGTCTTTGGTTTGGGGGTAGTATACCTTTCCCTTCAAAAGGAGGCATTAATGCCTGGTAGAAATTGAAGTTTAACATTGGGCTCTGTTTGTACCTGGTTCTAGAAAGCGTATTCTCATGACCCTTCCTCTTCTTGGTGACTTGCCTCTGGCCTAGCCCAGCCAAGCCACCCTTTTCCTTTCTGTGCAGACAAAGGAGAGCTGTTTGTGTGAGGCAAGAACATCCGAGGGTGCCTGGGAATCGGTTGCCTGGAAGACCGGTATTTGCCATGGAGCGTAAGGCTGGACTGGACGGGCGTGAGTGCGTGCCCACAGAGCAGACTACCTGATGTGGCAGCAGCGTCCAGTGTGCGGCTGGGCCAGGACCAGTTCCCTGGGCACTGCTTCCCCTCCCGGGTCCCAGCTGGCCTCCTCCTGCCCCAGCGCACCCTCTGCCAGGGCATCAGGAGAGACCGCGTAGTGGTGAGGAGCCAGAGCGAGCGCCCAGCAGCAGCTTCTCAGGCTGCAGGCTCCCTGGCGCTGCGCTCCTTCCTGGGGCTGTGAGTGAGCAGCCTGTGCAAGCAGGGGGCAGCCTGACCAAGGGTTCCAGTCCCCCTGTGCCCTGGAAGAGGCCCTGTCAGAGGCTGTCCACGGGCACGTGGAGCAGAGAAACAGAGGCCCCCCGGGGCCTCAGAGAGGCAGAAGCTACAGGCCAGGCTCCACAAGGCCCAGAGGGGCTCCCAAGGGGGAAAGATTTGAAATGACAAAGCTGGCGTGCCAGGAGCTGTTTGCAGAGGCCCGTTTGGAGGAATGTTTTACATGCATTTAAAAGAAAGCAGGATATTTAATATTTAGAGTGCCTTACCACAGCCACCAAAGTGAAAAATAATGTTTTTCATACCGGGGAGAATGCAATTAGACCAAAAGGCTCATTTCAGTGTTAAAGTGTTCTTTCTTAAATTGTAGTTTATATTACTGTTTACTAAATCAGTTCTTCTAAACAAAGCTATTGATGTTTTTGAACACGGAACATACGTACTTGGTACAAAGTGTCTTATGAAAACTAAGTCTCCCGTCTCTTGTCCCAGAGGCACCACCGGTTCTGGTTCTCATGTTGCCTCCAGAGACAGACTGCGGAGAGTGCGTGTGTGTGCCTGCGCGCGACCGTATGCACGCACAGGCCTAAGTATTTCCTTTGAAGGCTGGATTCTAATAATGTCTTTTGAAATTGTGAGAAGCATTTTTAAAAAACACTTGTAAAAATGCAAAAAAAAATGTATAATTTAAATACAATAAGGATTTATCTTTCAAAAACCCACTGCAGAGTGTTTCGAGGCACTTTGGTGTTTCAGGGGCTGTTTCCATCGGGCCTTCCCTCTGCCGCTGGCTCTGTTGGTTCCCTGTGACCTCGGCAGGCCCACAGACACAGAAACTGTTTCCACCATTAGCTTCGTTGCTATAATTTATCCTTTTTTTCCCTGCGAAAAGTCTGTCTGCAGGCTCCGGGCTCCTGTCACTTCAGCGAGTGTGTGAGGACACCCTGAATGCAGTGACCATGGGCCACTCCGACGTGTCTTCTGGCTGTCCTGACTTCTTACACTCAGGCTCTGTCCTTCTGCATGTATTGGGGTCTGTAGAGGAGGCCAGTGCACAGCCCGAGTGGCAGGTGTGGCCTGAGAAGGTGGAGGGACTCTCATCACACGGTGGCCACCATTATCTCCCTCAGTGGATAGCCGTTCCCAGGGGCATAGGTCTCAGTCTTCTGTTCCCTGAGCACCCGCCAGGTGTACATGCTGCCAGTCCATGATGATTTCTGGCGGGGACGGGGGTCTCTTGCTGGCACACAGACCCTGACATCAGTGAATCCAAAACACTTGGCCTGCCATTCTCGTCAGGTCCACCCCTGACTCACTCAGGAGAGTCTTGTCCTGATCATGCTTGTTTCTTGAATATGTGGTTGGCTCGCATTTTCACGAGGTCAGGAAACACCTACTGTGCACTCACTGTGTTCATGTGACACAGTCAGACGCTGAGAACCACGCGGCAGGAAGAGTGCTCTGACTTGGCACAGCGGGTGACAATCTCGCTGAGCACCTGGCACAGGGTAGACACTCGGGCTGCGTTTCTGAAGATCCACACTGTTCTCTCTCCTCATGGGCAGCCCTGGTCAGGTCCCAGCACCTCCTGACAAGCAGCAGAGTTACTCACAACTCTGAGGGCCGTTCTCCCCGCAGGGGTAGCATGGGAGCTGCTCATTGCCTCGGCCTAACCATGCAGCCTGACCTTCCCAGAGACCACTTCAGATGGCCTTGGGGGTGGCCCCCAGCACTGGGGTGGCTCTGTGAGGTCTCCATTCTCCTGGGGCCTGCCCTGCCCCAGGATTGAGCCCCAGGAATGTATCCCCTCCCCCAAGGAGCCCACACTTGCCTTTCTCTCTCCCAGGGTGCATCACCCAGCTACCCTCAGACGCTCATGCTGTGGCGACCAAGAAACCCAGCCTTTCTTCCACACCAACCTTGATATTTCTCATGGAACAGCCCAGATTGAGCTTGAGCTGGAGACAGTGCTTGGAGTCCCTCTTGCTGTGATTTTCTCGGGGCCACACTGAGGGCATGCTGAGCAGTCAAGTTTAAAAGGAAAAATCCCGAGAGTGTGGTCACCTCCTTGAACCAGGAGTCCATTGTCTTGCTAGGGAGGCAAACATGTGGGATGTAGCTGGTGTGGGGGCTGCCCATGAGGAGCAGAGAGACTTGGTCTTGCTGTCGCTCTGGTAGGGTGGTGCCAGCTGAATTGCCAGAGAAGAGCACAGGAATCTGTGCCCATCAGAAAAATGGCCCTTGTGAGTCCACCCTCAGAGACGGAAACTGAACAGGCTCAGGCTCATGACCGAAAGCTGTTCCACAGCTAAGTCATCCACCCTCATTACAGCGGGAGAACACTGAAGATGAAGCAAAGGCCTGATTGGGTCCCTGTTCCTGTCTGACTGTACGCCAGGAGCTGCCAGGTGCAGGGGATGCAGTGGTGAGAAGGACGCGTTCATTCCAGCTGGCGCATCTGGGTGCAGGCTGCCTCTAATGAGTCTGGCCTCAAACTAGGGAATCAAGATGAGGCCGGCTGCTCTGGGGGCCATGTTCATGAGGGGATTCCTTTGGGCAGATTCAACCCTTTACCCTGGGCCTCACAACCTTGCCTGTATGATAGAATCATCTGGGAGGTTACTGATTGATTGTTTTGATGTATGCGAATGATCCAAAAAAAATAAAACGCTGGGCCAATGTAAAAGTCGTACATGAAGTTCTGGCATTATTCATAATAGCCAAAAAGTGGAACCACCCAAATGTCCACCAACTGTTGAATTCGGTACAAGTGTCTGTGTGAACGTGTTCTCAGTTTTCTCAAGTGTATACCTAAGAAGTGGGATCACTGGTGCCTTCATTTAATTTTTTAAGTTTGGACACTTACCACATATTTCATGACACGCTCGGTGATCTTGAGTCCAAGACACGGAGTATTAATTGCCCTGAAAACAACGCGGGCTGTTCCCTATAGGCTCCTCAGAGACTCTGCCTGCTCTCCGAGGTTCTCCCGGGACAACAAGACCCTCCCGGTGTCCCAAGCTCATCAGGGTGGGAGATGGGCCTGGGTCTCGCTGACGCTGCAGAGCTTCCCGCTGGATCAGATCAGGTCCAGAGCTCCTGGAAAAACAGCTCAAATGAGATGCTCCCCCACCAACATTTGCGAGGTGGGAGCTCCCGGTTCTTGCCTCCGTCCTCCTCCTTCTTCTCTGTGCTGCCTCCACCATGTTGATAGGGACTTCCTCTAACCCTCAAGAGTGTCAGAATAACTCATATTCTTTCTTGGCCATCCTTCACGCCCAGCATCCATTCCTGTTGTTTTTTCTACCACATCGATATTTTTAAAACATTGACATGTGAGTCACATGACGTAGGACCATTTTAAAGTGTACAATTAAGTGGTTTTAGCGTATTGTCTATGTGGTGCAACCACCCCCACGATCTCATCCCGCACATTCCCTTTGGAGAGCTCGTTTTGACCATCATGAGCCCCCTGCCCCCCCAGAGGAATGTCACATGATAAACCCGGGGGGCCATGTGACCACAGTTGCTGCTGTTCTGTGGCCCAGTTCTTTACATTACCTTTTAAGAGAGGGTGGGGGACGTTTTACACCGATATTTTATCCAAGAGAAACTGAATCAGACTCTTGGGGGTGGAGTCCTGGCATGGGTAACCCCCCTGGGGGTCTGAATGTGAGCAGTGGTGAGAACCTGCCACAAGCAGCCAGAGCTGCTCCAGGAGGAATTATGCCCTGGTTAGGCGAGGGGCACAGTCATGGTTCTGAGGGCTGGCTGGACATCTGTTGGTCCCCTGATACTCCACTGCCCCCACAACCCCAACTCTGCACAGGGACGACTCTAGAACCAGCCAGGGGCCTCCTCCTGAGAACTGAGACCAGGACCCTGGCAGTCCCCCTTTCCTGCTCCTATCAGCCCTCTTCATAACCAAGACTCCCACTCAGATGCTAAGTTTGGTCCCCTGCGTGGAAGTCCTCAGTGGCTCCCCATGGCCTATAGGAGGGTGAGGCCCCTGGCGGACCTGAGCACCCACCTTGCATTTCAGCCTCATCCCCTACCTGCCGCATCAACTCCTCCCTCCCCCGCCGCACTCCTCCATTCCAGCCAAGGTTCCCTCTGGCCCTCTGCGCCTTTGCTCCTCCCTCTGCTGGGTCCCCATCTTACCAAGCTCAACCCTAATGTCCTGGCTTCTTGTTCTGCCCCCTACTACTGGACAGTGGTCATTCCCTCCCCCTGGGCACAGCACACCCTTGTGGTCTAGCCTGGCCTTGCACTCTTTGGACTAGCTCCTTTCCCTGTCTTCTCACCTCCTAGAGAGACGCAGGTCCAGGGGCCACAGCCTGTTCCTCGGGGTCCCCAGCACCTGGCACAAGGTCCAGCACCGCCCAAGTGACAGTGACTGTGAGTGAGTGGTGGGAATGGGAGATCGGGCCCTGGAGTTCTTTGTAACTTTTGAGATTTTGGGGGAAATCAAGAGTCCCCGTGGATGTCCCAGCTCCAATGGGGTCTCTGAAGGAATGAGGGGGGCGTAGTCTGAAGACCCCAGAAGGGAAAGCATTCACAGCATCCAGAACTTTCTTGGGCTCAGGGTGGTGAGTGAGCTTCATCCTCATTGTCACTCCCTTCAATCCTCAGGTCCACTTTTCCTGCGGGCAGGGGTGAGACAGGTGGGAATGGAGGTTGGTGGGGTTCAGTGCAGGCTCAGGTCTTCAGCACTGCCTTGGTCACACTGGCCCTCTATGGAAAACGTCAGAGAGGGGCAGTGAAGGGTGTCCAAGGTCCAAGACCTCTGTCCTGCTTGGGCATCCTGCGTGCCTACCTGTCAAAAGGGCAGGAACCAAATGCCAGAGCCCTGTGTTAGGGACGCTGGGCACGGAGCCCTCCCTCGTGCCCCCCGGGTATCTTGTAGGGAGGCGTCAGCTCCTGGGCTTCTAGCACCAAGGACCTTCCTGGGGGTGTGACATCCACAGCACGGCTCCAGGCTTGGGCCAGAGGCCCTGTGGCCCGGAATCCAGCCCCGTATCCTCCCCATGCACCAGCAAGGCCCTGTCCTGCTCCGCAGGCCCCCTCACCCCCAGGCCTGCCTCTGCCAGAGGTTTGGGAGGAATGATGGGCACAGTAGCCGGTCTCCAAGATGACCCCAGTGACCTTGGCCTCTTGGTTTCACACCCTTGTGTGTTCTCCTCCTGTGTCAAATCAGAGCAGGGCTGTATGGTGACAGAGTATGGTGGAGGCAGAGGCGTGTGAATTCTGAGGCTCAGGGCCAAAAAACCATTTTGGTCCCTACACTGGCCCTTGAATCCCTTGTCCTGGGGGAATCTGGGCACCGTATTGTGAGGACACTCAAGCAGCCCCATGGGGAGACCCATGTGGAGAGGAACAGGCTCCCTGCCAACAGCTGAGCCCAACTTGCCAGCCCTGTGAATAAACCACCTGGGAAGTAGATCCTCCAGTCCCAGCCAGGACTTCAGATGATTGCAGCCTCCCGAGGGACCCTGAGCCAGCTGCTCAAACTGCTCCCGAATTCCTAACCCACAGAAACGGTGACACGTAAACAATCATTTTAATCCATTGCGTTTGGGGCAACTCGTTACCCTGCATCAGGTAACTAATACAGCCCCTCTTGCTCTGGGGATGTGTCCTCTCTCAGCCGCTGAGTGTGGACGGGGAGGCTGTTCTGCCTTCCTCCCAACCGCTGGCCATGTTCCCCGACCATGGAATGGAGAAGGAAAGAGATGAGGTGTGGCCCTGGAGCAGCACAAAATCAGACGCCCTCAGCCAACATATTTTTCTCCATTTTAATTAACACTTTACAAAGTACAAAATACATTGTATTTTGGGGGGAACAGTTGGTATTTGTTTCTCTCCATCACACAGTACGTGAATCTTGAGGGTCTTGTGTTTCTTCAAGAAAGAAAGAAATCGTGAGGGTCCCCACCAGGGTGTAAGGCTGCCCAGTTCTCCCCTCTCCAGACTTTGGGACAGATGTAAGTGCCACTGCTACTGCTGGTGACCTTGGGCAGGCCAGGTGAGGGCCAGACCCCCGAAGACGAGGTCCTGAACAGGGCAAGGCCCCCCAGAATACCATTGTACCCCCAACATCCACTCACCCCATCTCAGGGTGACGGAAATGATCTTTGCATAGAGGAGGAGGTTGGCTTGAGATTTTGTTTGTTACCGCCTGACCCCAGCTTTGGAGCTTACCCTGCCCAGCACTCTGGAACATTTCCTGAATAGGTAAACTGAGGTAGGGAACAGGGAAATTCACTGGGCTTAGCCTGTGACTTGGGACATGAATTTGGCCTATTTTTCATCCCCCCTTCCCGCCCCATCTCCAACTTGCTGGACCCTCTTCAGGGACGAGCCCCAGTAGGCGAGGGGGCACCAGCACCCAAAACCTCTCCCTGTGAACAGTATCCTCAGGACTGGATGCTTCTGAAGAGCCAGCTCAGCAGGTCTAGCCCCTTTGGGCTGCATGGACTGCCAGGCCTCGCGCTGCACAGCAGAGCCCCTGCTGGAGACACCTCTGCCCCCTCCACAGAGCAGATTTACACAGTCAAGTGGGCTGGGGCAGTCCTGCATGCAAGGCCTGCCACACCACCATCAGCTCCACATGTGGCCCCCGGATAAGAATGCTACCGAGGCCTCAAAATACGGGATGAGCCAATCCCTCAGCTAGGATTTGGGCTCTGCACACGTGTGCTGGCACACACCCTATTGTGGATGACACAGCACATGCTCACACTTACATGTGTGTGTATGAACACACGTTTGCCGTGTACAGAACACTGTCCTGCCCCCAGGGCAAGGTCCACCTTGCACTCCTGACTCTCACAGCCTCCCACCTCCTTGAAGCAAGAGCCACAAACTCCCTCACCACCAGGCTGCCCACAGACGCCAGGGGCCGGGCCGCAGGCTCCTACCTCCCATCCAGCCGCTCCTGGTGCCGCCTGCCTCAAGGCCAGAGGCTGCCTCAGCCACCAGCTCCTGCCTTTACCTTCCCAAGAGAGCAGGCGTCATAAGAGGGGTGGACATCAAAGCTGAAGGTATGGAAAGGGGACGAGAGACAGTTAAGCTTGTCCTTTTGCTGCCTCTAATTTGAAAATGAAAGAAAGAAAAGAGCCAGATGAGCTCTGAGAGGTAGGGAAAGGTCTCTCCTACAGCAGGGCTCCACTCCCCTCAGGACAGCCCCGCCACTCTTCCCAAGCCTGCCCTCTGCTGGGCCGACCACCGTCCACCACTCTAGTTTCTCCCCTCCCAGGAGGCCTCTGTGAATGGAGGGCTGCTGCCCCTCCCTCAGCACAGTATCCAGGAACCTGAAAGGCCAAAGCTCATGTCTTTCCACTGCTGGGAGACTCCATCATCCTCCCCCAGGCTCCTCTCACTAAGCCAATCACCAACTCCATTTCTCAGTGGATGTGACAGCAGTGACTGGCTGCTCCCTGCCCTGGCTTACAGTGGGCACACATATATTGGGGGTATTTTCTTCCTAACCCTGCCCAGTGTTCACTCAGAGAGTGGCACCAAAAATTTCTCAGTCCCAGGACTGGAGTGCTCTGTTCTCATATGGGAGCTCCTCAAGGTTCCCTCTCTTAGCCGGGGCCGGCAAGGGCCCTAGTTGTCCCCACCTCCAGATCCAGAGGCTCAGAGAGGTGGCCCAGGGTAGCTGTGAGACTCCTAAAAGTCTTCCTGGGAAATACTGCCAGGAGGGGCTGGTGGTGGGTGAACAGGTTCATATTCGATGATCAGGCAAATGGTGCCTTGGCATGGGGTGGGGGCCTGTCCCTTCCTATCTCCCCAGAGCCTTCTCTCCTGACCTCCATAGCCTCCTCTGTCACCACAAAGGGCCAGGCTCCACCAGAGCGTGCATCATCTTCTGGACACCACACTGGTCTCTGAGGCCATGCTGACTGGTGGGGGGAGGTCACAGTGGGCGGCTCTGAGTCACCTGGCTCCCTCCCTTCCCTCCAGGGGTCTGTGGCCTGGGGTTGGTGGGAGGGGGAGAATGCTGGTTCTTGGGGGGCTCTGGACCCTCTGAATCTTTGGGAGTAGAGTTCTGCACACCTCTCCATCTTGGATGAGTACTCTGGGCTGAGGGCAGTGGCATGGGTAACACCTCTTGGGGGCTTTGGAGACCCCCATGGAGGAAGGAGGTGCAGAGTTGGCACTGCCCATCTCTCTCCTGGGTCAGGACTGAGGTCTGAGGGAGAAAGATGTTTCTTGGGAACCAGGGGAACCAATGCCAAAGGTTGAGCGAGGTCAGATTTTTCTACTTGGTGGGGGAGGGAAAGGGGTGGTCAGGGCTCCCCCTGCCCCTCACTCTCCTCTCCTGGAGCTCTCACCACTCTGGATGGGGCAGGGAGGAGCGAGGGTGGTGTAGAGGGTTTGAGCTTTTCTCACCAGGGGGAGGCACGGAGGGAAAGACACACACGGGAGTCCAGGTGGTGGATCTGAGTGCCCGCTCACCCTGCCTTTTGGCAGCCTGGCCCAGGAGCCCCATTTCCCTCCTGTGCCACCTGCCTCCCCAGTCAGTGCCCAGAGATCCTCAGCCCCCACAGGGCATCATCCTCAGGTCTCCCTGAGCCATTGGCTGCCCTTAGCACCCACCTTCGCCTTCAGCCGTTGGGAAATGTGGCCTCCAGCTCTTCTGCTGGGGCATGGGGTCAAGGATCATGCAAGACTGCAGTGCCCAGCATGGGTTTTCTCTGAACTTTTCTCTGCATGACTGGCCTCTATTTTCAGGTGTGGATTTCTGGTGCTCATCACCCCTGGTACCCCCAGGGACTGCCCTCTTTTATGTCACACAGTGGACGTGAGCTCCACGTGAGCAGGGACCACATCAGGTTGTGCTCCCTGGTGAAGTCACAGTGCTTGGCACACAGCAAGGACTGGAGGATGTTGGCTGAATGATTGAATAAATGAACCAGTGAATGAACAAATGAGTGAATGAATGAGTGATGACTGAATGAATGAGTGTAGGAATGAATGAGAGAATGACTGAGTGAGTGATTGAAGGAATGAGAGAATAAACGAAACAATGAGTGAATGGGTGAGTGAATGAAAACACAGAAGCAGGTGTGATCCAAACAGGAGGAGCCTTTGTTTCTTCTCCTCTGGACTCTGCCCATCTCATGGGCCCGGGCCAGTCCCTGTCTCTCCTGGCCTCAGTTTCCCAACTGTCTCCTGAGAGCCTGCTCTTGGAACTGCATCAGCCAGCTCAGTGTGGACACGGCTTGTGCTCTCCCCGGCGTGGGGGCGGTAGGGACGCGCTCGGGGCGCACGGGCCTCCCTCCAATGGGCGGTCGCGGGTGGACCCGCGCGGGGCAGCCGGGCCTTACGTCCCCAGCCGGGCACGCTCTCGGGGCCCACGCACAGCACATGCACGTGACCCCGCTCCTCCGCGCACATGCGCAACACCAACAGCTGCCACAGGGCTGGTCCCGAGGGTCCCCACTCCGCCGACTGCTCTGTGACCCCCACATCGGTTGGGGCGTTGGAAGAGGCCCTGGATCCAGTGTGGGGCCGGGTCGTGGGTGCTGTGGGGTGGAGGACAGCGTGTGGGGACTCCTGTCTCCCCAGAACTCCCAGCCCCTCGTCTCGGTACAGCTGGCGCCCAGGGAGAGGTTTCAGAAGAGGCTGCGGCTCCCGGAGAGACTGGCCTCCGAGCCCGAGAGAGACCCGCCTTTGGTTCCGCCTCCGGGTTGCACGCGGGGGGACGGTGAACCCTTTGCTCTGTGTCCCGGGCCTTTGTCACGGAGGCCTGCTTGTTCGTGTGTGCAGGGACAGCTGGAGACCTCCATCGCCTCGGTGAGGGAGACGGGCCCTGACCCCGCCAGCCTGCAGGTGAGAGAGCTGGTCCCAGTCCCCAGAGGCAGCACCGTCCCGCCCACTGTGCCCGCCCACTGTCTGGGCACCTGTGGGAGAGACGGGACCTGGTGGCAGGAGCATACCTGTCATGAAGGTTGATGCTACTTGGCCGAGGAGACAAACGTGTTTCGGCTCATTGATGCTCATTCATGACGAGCTGATACATTTATTGTGGGTCGACTATGTGGACTGAGGGGTCAGGACTCCAGTCAATTTGTTCCAATCTCTGTGAGGATGAACTAAAAATGGCAACTTGCCCTAGAGTTTTCTCTTGTCCAGTAGCCTGTTTTGTTTCTGTGTCAGGGAAAGAACTAAAATGATCCTATAGGGCTGGCCCCGTGGCTCAGCGCTTGAGTGCGCGCCCTCCACTACTGGCGGCTCGGGTTCGGATCCCGGGCGCGGCCCGACGCACCGCTTCTCGGACCATGCTGAGGCCGCGTCCCACATACAGCAACTAGAGGGATGTGCAGCTATGACATACAACTATCTGCTGGGGCTTTGGGGGAAAAATTTTTAAAAATTTAAAAAAAGGCAGCTTTCTTTGAAAATGTCCTAAGGATCAGCCCATTTCTGGCATAGAGAGGAGAGTCCTTCGTGGCTCCCCAATGAGAAAGTGCCCTGGACCAGAAGTCAGAGACACTCCCAGTGTGTCCTTGAACCCTCCCTGGGCGTCAGTTTCCTCATCTGTAAAATAGGGCTATTGTGGAGGTCGTAAGTGGTTTCCAGAAGTTCTTACAGCTCTGAGAGTGATGCCTTAAGCTACCAAATGTTCCTGAAGCCATGAAGGAGGGGTCACAAATGGTGTTGTTACCGCTTAACAGTCATAAGCTAGTAAATATGAAAATGAGAGGGGCCCAGCTCGCAGATGGATGATTCCAGTGAAACTCCTTCACACCTTGTGTGTCATGGAAAGTTCTCCTTTACATGCTCCCTGCGCAGGTCCTGCTCCTTACCTATCGCCAGAGTTCATCGTTGACCTTGGGCACTTTCATTGGTCTTTTGGGAGGATTTCTGTTCAACTTGATGAGTTCCTGAATATCGTACCCAGTGAATCACTCCCAATATTACTCATTAATTCCAAGTCCTATTTTTTAAAATCCCATCTCCAGCCCTGTTCTGGGCAAGTTGTCTAAGCAAACCTCAGTGTCTTGGTCCAATTGAATTGTAGTGAAGATATCCCCGTGTACACTCATGTTTTCTCCCCTTTGATGTATTTCCCACATGGAATAGCTGCTTTGAAAATCAAAAGATAAAATTTCCTCTCTGTCCTCTGCCAGCTACCCTCCTGCCAAGAGAGACACTCTAAGCTGCACGTGCTTCACCTTGGGAAGATCAAGGCGTAAATTCAAGGTAAAATTTCATCAGTGTGAAGGTTAGGGTTAGGGCTGCTCGTGCCCATGCTGCTGGCTGGACCAAGTCTGCACCCCCTCCTCTAGTGGCCAACTCCTCCATCCATTCCTTCTGAGGACGTCTTTCCCCATTTCCCTGGGGGTGGGCTTTGTGAAGGTGGGTTTTGTGGGGTTGTGACCCATATCGTTTGCATGGGTTGGGTCTTTGTGCTATAGCAAGTGCCTAGTCCGGCTGCTCCTGGGACCAAGACACATCTCCAAGTTGAAACAAATTATCTTTCTCTGTATTTTCTTAAAACAGCTGTATTGAGATATCGCTCACATGCCGTGTAAGCCACCCATTTAAAGTGTACAAATCAATGGCTTGTAGTAGAGTCACAGAGTTGGGCAACCATCACCACAACAGTGGAACATTTTCATCACCTCAGAATGAAACCCTGGACCCATTAGCAGTCACTCCCCCTTCCCCCATCGCCACAGCCCTAGACAACCACTCCTCTACTTTTTCTCTCCCTCGATCTGTCTATTTTCGACCTCTTATATACACAGAATAGTACAATGTGTGTTGTTTTGTGATAGCTCCTTTAATATGTCATGTTTTCAAGGTTCATCCTTGTTTGTAGTGTATCGGTAATTCTTTCTGTTTTGTGCCAAATGATTTTCCGTTGCATAGATATACTGTATTTTATTGATCCATTCATCGGTTGAGGGACATTGGACTTGTCTCCACCTTTTGGCTATTATAATAATGATGCTATGAACATTCACGTACAAGCTTTCATGTTTTCATGTCTGTTGGGTACACACCTAGAGTGGAACTGCTGGGTCATATGAAAACTCTCTAAATTTTGAAGAATTGCTAGACTATTTTCCATCTTTATTCCTGCCAACAATGTATGAGGATCCCAGTTTCTACCTATCCTTGACAAGACGTCTTAATATCTATATTTTTAATTTACAACCATCCTAGTGGATGGGAAATGATACTTATTGATTGTGGTTTTGATTGCATTTTCTTCCTGGATAATGGAGTTGAGCATTTTTCATGTCTTTATTGGCCACTTGTATATCTTCTTTGGAGAAATGTCTGCTCAGCTCCTTTCCCCATTTTTAAATTGGGTTATTAGTTTCTTTATTATTGAGTTGTAAGCATTCACTCTATCTTCTATTTGCAAGTAGCTTGTTATATATATGGTGAGCTGGTATAGTGTCCCATTCAGCAGGCTGTCTTCTCACTTTCTTGATACTGCCTTTTGATACACACAAATTTTTAATTTTGATGAAGTCCAATTTGTTTATTTTTTATTCGTGTGTTTTTGGTGTCCTATCTAAGAAATCATCACCTAACTCAAGGTCAAAAGTTTTATTCCTAGGACCTGCCCAGTGGCGCAAGCGGTTAAGTGCCCGTGCTCTGCTGCGGCAGCCCGGGGTTCGCTGGTTCGGATCCCGGGCGGGCACCGACGCACCGCTTGTTAAGCCATGCTGTGGTGGCGTCCCACATAAAGTAGAGGAAGATGGGCATGGATGTTAGCCCAGGGCCAGTCTTCCTCAGCAAAAAAGAGGAGGATTGGCATTGGATGTTAGCTCAGGGCTGGTCCTCCTCACAAAAAAAATAAATAAAATAAAAGTTTTATTCCTATGTGTTTTCTTGTAAGAGTTGTATAGTTTTGCCTCATATTTAGCTGTTGGATCTATTTTGGGTTCATTTTTGTAAGTACTGTAAGCAAGGAGTCCAACTTCTTTGCGTGTGAAAATCCAGTTGTTTCAATAACATTTGTGGACAACATTGTTCTTTCCCCATTGAATTGTCTTTTCACTCATCAAAAATCAATTGACTGTAAATATGTAGGTTGATTTCTGGACTCTCAATTCTATTCCATTGGTCTGTATGTCTATTTTTTATGACAGCACCACACTGTATTCATTATGGTAGCTTTGTAATAATTTTTGAAATTGGGAAGTGTGAATACTCCATCTTTGAACTTCTTTCTCAAAATTGTTTTGGCTCTTGTGGCTCCCTTGCATTTCCATATGAATTTTAGCCTTGGCTTGTCAGTTTCTGCAAAAACAGGCAGCTGGGAGTTTGCTTGGAATTCCACTGAATCTCTAGTTCTATTTGTGGAGTATTGCCACCTTAATAGTATCAAGTCTTCGGATACATGAAGATGAAATGTCTTTCCATTTATTTTGGTCTTCATTAATTGCTTCCAATAATGTTTTGTATCTTTCATTGTACAACTCTTGTACTTCTTATGATAAATTTATTTCTAATTATTTCATTGTTTTGGATGCTATTGTAAAGTAACATATCTTCTTACTTTTATTGTCAGATTTTCCTTTGCTAGTATATAGAAATAAAATTGATATTTTAAAACTTGACATATGATATTATATTAGTTTCAGGCATATAACATAATGATTCTATATATGTATATATTACCAAAGATCAACACAATAAGTCTGGTTAACATCCATCACCTCACATAGTTACAGATATTTTTCTTGTTATCAGGACTTTTAAAATCTGTTCTCTTAGCATCTAACAGATGTACAATACACTATTGCTAACTATAGTCACCATGTTTTTTGTTACATTTCCAGGACTCATTTATTTTCTAAGTGGAAGTTTATACCTTTTGACCCCTTCATTCATTTGCCCAACCCCCACCCCCTGCCTCTGGCGACCACCAAGCTGTTCCCTGTATCTGTTAGCTCAGTTTTTGCTTTTTTTTTAATTTTAGATTCGCCATTTAAGTGAGATCATATGGTATTTGTCTTTCTCTGACTGACTTATTTCACTTAGCATAATGCCCGTCTATGTTGTTGCAAGTGGCAGGATTTCTTTCCTTTTTATGGCTGAATAAAATTCCGTTATATATATATACTTACACCACATCTTCTTTACCGGTTCATCCATCAAAGGACACTTAGGTTGCTTACCGTGTCTTCACTATTGTAAATAAATGCTGCAATGAACAGTGGGGTGCAGATATCTTTTTGTGTTAGTGTTTTTATTTCCTTTGGATAAATATTCATAAGTGGAATTGCTGGATCATATGGTAGTTCTATTTTTAATTTTTTGAGGAATCTGCATATTCTTTCTCATAGTGGCTGCACCAATTTATATTCCTATACAATGGATTTTTTAAATTAATCTTGTATCCGGCAGCTTTGCTAATCTCATTTCTTAGTTCCAATAGTTTTTCCATGTATTCTCTGTGATTTCCTCTATATGTGGTCACATCATTTGAGAATTGAGATAATTTTACTTCATCTCCTCCAATCTAGATACCTTTTACTTCATTTTCTTGCCTAATTGACCTGGCTAAAACCTCCAGCAAAATGTAGCATAGAATTGGCAAGAGTGGCCAATGCTCATCTTGTTCTTGACCTCAGGGGTGGCGTTTCCAGTCTTTCCCCACTGACTATGACGTCGGTGAGCTGTGGACTGTTCACAGATGCCCTGGACGAGGCTCAAGATATTCCCTTCTGTTTCTAGTTTCTTGAGTGTTTCTATCACGAAATGGTGTTGGATTTTGTCATATGGTTTTTCGCACCTAGTGGATATTAGCTTTTGCAGCAGCTTTTAAAGCATGAAATCGTCTTCCCTCCCCTCTTCCTCCCTCTTTCTCCCTCACACAAACACACAGAACCTCTCTGGAGGCAAACCAGAACCCATATATTAAATACTTGCTGAAAGCCAGTCGAATGACTAGTCTAGACCTCTTGATCCCGTCATCCCTGCCCTGGCTGCTGTGTAACTGGGGGGTGGGCCCACTCCAAACAGGTGACGACAGATATTCACATACTCATGGTGATTCCGAGGATGGTGGCTCCCTCTGGATTGCGTTCTCCGTCGTGTTCTCTTCTCTTTACTGACTGTAGAGTGAAAATATTTAGCATGAAGGGAGAGGATTGTGCAGGAAAGAGCATATATCAAGTGTGTGTGCTGAAAGGTAACAATAAATAGGCAAAAAACTTGACTTCTTCAAGAAATGTGTTAAAGGAAATATGACATATTCTCTACAGACCTTCCTGGCATGGAAGCCCACATTCTGAAAATATGGTGTCTGGTTAATTTTCTGAGGCCTCGTGTATCACTTTTCTCTTGCAGGAGTCTGGGTGCTGACCCTGTTGTCGGCCGGCCTCACGAGGGTGAGCTTTCTGTTCCACATTTTGCCCGGTTTCAAGTAAGAGGCCTTTGGGGTCATTTGCATGTCCTCAGCAGGAAAGCGTCAGCCACGCTTTCTCAGAATTACCAGGCAGTGCCGGCAGAGCCCGACATGCAGTACGAGGTCTGGATTGGACAGACACTTCGTCTGCAAACTTCCTATGGCACTGAGTTTCCGAAGCCCTTAAAGAACAGTGATTCTAAAGTGGAAAAAAGAAGGACAAAGGCATTTCAGCATTGTGTTTGTCAGAGTTCTCCAGAAAACAACCAACAGGATACATATGCACGTGCACACATACACACACACACACACACACACACACACACAGATGTGTGTATATGTATGTGTAGAGAGAGAGAGACTGATTCTAATATATTGGCTCATGTGCTCATGAGGGCTGGCAAGTCCAAAATCTGTAGACCAGGCTTGCAGACTAGAAAGTCAGGCAGGTGTCTAGATGCTGGAGTCTCGAGGCAGATTTTCTTCTTTGAGAAACCTCAGTGTTTGCTCTGAAGGCCCTCAGCTGATGAGGCCCACCCAAATTATTGACAGTAATCTCTTTTTCTTGAGGTCAACTAATTGTACGTGTTAACCACATCTACAGAATACCTTCACAGCAAGACACGATTAAATATCCAGTTTGATTAAACAGCTGCATACTATGGCCTGGTCGGGTTGACACACAAGACTAACCATCAGAGCCCACGCTCCCTCAACTTGGCGCCCACTCACATCTCCTTTAGCCGCATTTAATCTCCAAATAAGGACAGGAAGAAAGTCATTCTTCCCTCTAACATGGTACCCCTCTCCTGTGGACAACTCAAAACACAAATACTCTCCCCAAGGAGGATGCAAAGTTCTTGGGTGATGTGCACTCCTTTCCTTGATATCCTATGACTTACATACTATCATGTGAAGTTAACTGTTATTGATACATCTAGTTACATATGATGTTCTGTGATAAGAAGATAAGGAACAGAAGAAAAAAATTTATTTGGTACATGCACACTGTCTACAGTCTGGGAAGGCTTCCTGGAAGGCTTCTTGGATCCTTGGGCTGGGGCTTCTCTGGAGGGCAGCGGGGCGTTTTCTGTTTTTGGAAAGGCACGTGGAATGGCAGTCATGTTGCTGAACATTTGTCCTCTCGAAGCACCAGTGCCCGCTCTAAAACAAGCTTCAGAGCTAGTGCCAGCTCCACCACCAGCTCCACAGCTAGCACCGCCTTCAGTGTCAGACATCACACCAGCTCTAGTACCAAATCTGAAGTTCGAGCCATTTCTTGCCCATGTCCAAGAGCTAGATGTAGTACCAGCCACAGAGCTAGTGCCAACTCCAGAAAACGGTCAAAAGCTGGGGCCAGGTCCAACACCAGCTCCAGCAGCAGCTCAAGAGCTTAAGTGTTCTCTGGAGCCAGCTCTAGCTAGAATCCTGACTCAGAGCCATTTTCAGGACCAGCTTCAACACCCAAGCCACTGCACGAACCAGTTCTATTACAAGCTCCAGAACTAGAGCCAGTGATAGGTCTATAGCCAGAGCTAGCCCCAACACCAGCTCTACCAACAGCTCTAGCACCAGAGTTGGGGCCAGCTCCATAGCTAGAGCTAACCCCAGCTCCCACAGTTGCACAAACTCCTGAGATAGAGCAAGCTCCACCTTCAGCTCCAGTGCTAGTTGCAGGGTCAGGGCCGGGGTTCTCTCATGAGCTAGAGCTGGCTTGAACACTAGCTGTAGCATCAACGCTGGAGATAGAGGCAGCTCTATCACCAACTCCTGTGCCAGTCCCAGTGATGGTTCTAGTGCTCACTTTAGAGTGAGAACCAGGTTGAAGCTAGTTTACAGTCAGTGCCAGGTTCCAAGGAAGAGCGAGCTCCAGCATCAGCTCTAACACTGGCTCCAGAGTTAGAGCCATTTCTGGCACCAGCTCGAGAGCTAGAGTCAGCACCAAGTTCAGAGGCAGAGCCTGCTCCAGCAACAGATCTAGTACCAGCTGCAGAGCTAGATCCCCAAGTGCTGGAGCAAGAGCTGGCTTGGGTACCAGTAGCAGACTTAGAGCCAATGCCAGCTCAAGAGAAAGAACCAGCTCTGGCAACAGCTCTAGCACCAACATCAGAACTAGATCATGCTGTGCTACCAGCTCTACCACCGATTTCAGAGATGGAGGCATCTCTATCACCAACCACCCAGCCGGAGCCTGTGCTGCTCTAGTACCAGAATCTGCCCCAACACCAATTCCAGAGGTGGAGCCGGTGCCAGAGCTACAAACCTAATCCACCACCAGTTTTAGCACCAGCTACAGAGCTAGAGCTAGGACTGGTTATACAACTAGAGCCACAAGAACCAGGTCTAGAATGAGAACCACAGTTAGAGCCACTTACAGCAATAACTCTACACCAGCTCCAGTGCAAGAGTTGGAGCCAGCTCAAGAGCTTTATCAAACTGCAGAAGCAGGTCTAGATTATCTCTGGAGGTAGTTCCAGCTCCAGTGCCTTCCCCAGAGCTAGAGATACTGGCGGCTATAGAGATAGCGCAACTCTAACACAGGCTCTCGCATGAGCTGCTGAGATTGAACCAGCTCCAGCTTCAGCTCCAGTTCTAGAATCAGAGCCATGTTTTGAGCTAAAGCAAGCTCCAGCACCAGCTCTAGCACCAGCGAGAGGACTAGCCCATGACATCACCATGATGGGTGGGGCCAGGTGTTGGGCTGAGGGGTGGGACATTTTCTGCCAGACAGCTCACTCCCAAGTACCTTGATCACATCCACTGCCAGCTCCTCGTCCTCCCTCACTCCATGAGGTCCCAGCCCCGGGGTCTCTGTGGCCCTGCTTTCCCAAAGAAGGCTCAAAGCTGACAAAGAGCCCTCTGGTGTTGGAAACTGGGGCCAATTCATTAAAAACAGTATACATTTTGACCCAGAAACTCCACGTCATGGATTCTGTCCTAAACAGAGATTTGTGGTTGCAGGTGTTCCCTTCAGCACGATTCAGAGAGTGAAAAACTGGAAATGGCCCCTGGTCCAAGCAGGGGGTCTTCATAAATTCTGATGCCAGGACAGAGAAAATACCAAGTGGAATAGGATTGCCTGGCAGTGGCCATGCCTGGACAAATCAGGCTCTAGAAGAGCACACACCCTGGAATGCTCCGTTCCTGACACCCACAAGTGCACACACACATACGCACGCATGTGCACACACGTGCACACACTGTACAGACTTTCTGTGGGATGAAGTCCTGGGATCAGCACCGCCAGCACAGGCGTGCCCCTGGGGGCTGCGATGGGTCCTGCAGGCTGGTCTCCAGAGAGGAGTGTCCTTTCACACTTGTCTCTAGGAGTCTGCTGGGGCCTCTGCTTCCTCACATTGTCACCAGGGCTGGTTGTCACCACACTGGAACCCTGCCCATCTGATGGGGCCCAGTGCCCTCTCCACAGTGTCTCCATGTGCGGGTGTCCCCCTCGTGGAGCTCGAGCTTCTCTGACACATGCTGCCCCTGTGTATCACCTCTCATTGGCGTTGAGTGTGTTTGCTCTTTATCTCTTATTAAAATACTGAATTTCAAGCATTTTTTGGAAGCGAGGGATGTGTAGCCTTTCCCTGGCCTTGGGTTATGAGGAATGCTTTCCGGTTTGTGGTTTGCCTTTCCAGCTTTTTACCCTTGTCTTGTTTTTGTTTTGGCCACAGGCGTTTCATGCCTGGCTTCTGGCTCTGGTGTCCCACTTAGAACAGCAGTCTGTACCCCAAGATTATGCACATATTTACCGAAAGGGCTTTATTTGATACATCAAATCTAGAATCCACCTGGGATTTTCCTATCAAATTAGAGAAATTCTATTTCAAATAAAAACAGAAAAGGAAAACCTATCAGGCCCTGTGAAAATAAGAAGGCAGACACAAATGGCCAGTTATGCCATGATTCCACTTATAGGAAACATCCAGAATAGATTTAACAAAAAACAGTGACAGAAAACAGATTAGAGCGGGCCAGGGCCTGAGGAATAAACGGGGAGTGAGTGCTTTTAGAACAGGATTTCCTTTTGGAGTGTGAAATTGTCTGAGCCCAGATAGCGGTGATGGATGCACAACAATGTGAATGTCCTTAATGCTCATAAAGTGTACAATTTAAAATGAGAAAACATAAATTTTAAAAAATCGAAACATTTAATTTAAATAATTATTAAGAACTAAACAATAAAGAAAAATCAAAAAGAGCAACTAAGAAGGAAACAAACACATTAATGAGGGTAGGGAAGGAAATTTCTGGTGAGGGAGCAGTTTGAATGGGTGGTACAGGAGCTGCTGATGAGAGACATTGCAGAGCCAGCTCTCCCAGGCCAGATGGTTTGGCTTCAGGTGCCTCTTGGTCTCCTGCAGGACCCTCTTCAGGGGATGTGTCTCCCTGCTTTCATGGTGGGGCCTCAGTTGCCTCCTGGTCTTCTGCCGGAGCCCGTGCATGGGATGGTTCTCCCTGCACGGTGGCTGGAGCCTCAGCTGCCTCCTGGTCTCCTGCTGGAGCCTGTGCAGGGGATGGCTCTCCCTGCATGGACGCTGGGGCCGCAGCTGCCTCCTGGTTTCCTGCAGGAGTTGGTGGTAATGATAGTTGTCCGGGATGGATGATGGGTACTGAGGTAGCTCTGAGGCTTGTCCAACAGTCAGTGCAGACGTTCTCCCCACAGCTGCTGATGCAGTCTTGTGTCACAGCTGCTCACCCCTGGGGGTGAGGGATTGGATGTCCCCTTCTACCAGCTCCTCGCTGATCTCCTGTATGGAGCTCTGCAACGGCAGTGACCGGCAGCCGACCCAGAGGCATCCGAGCCCTGCCAGCTGCCCAGCTGTCCTTGTGCTGCTTCTGTCCTCGGGACCTAATTCTCCCAGATCAGGCACATACCTGTGTCTCCACAGAATTCCACCCCGGATGAAAGACATACACCTCAGGCAGAAGGGTGCCACTCTAGCACTCCACATCCCACCCAGCCGGCCTTGACCTGGGCTGTGAACATGACCCACCAGGGTCATGTTAGAAGCCCACCAGGCTTCTAACACCTCAGCGACCTGCTCCTGCTCACGGTGGTCCACCCTCATGAAACCGCCCTTCCACACACACACATGGGGAGGGGATGTAGGGATGCCCAGATGGGACCACAGTGCTGGTCTGGTCTGGATTGGCCTTCCCTAGGACTCCCTGTGTTACCTTTCTGTCCCTCCGGTTAAACGGCCACAATTGTCGGCCATGAGAAAGGAACCAGCATCTGCATTGCGGGTGGTCTTTGGGAGCTTTCCTGGGGCTCTGGCCCCTGACCATCGAGAAGAAGCAACTAAACACGTTGCTCCTCCTAGACAAGTGCTAGACAAGTGAGCTGGCTTGGGGGCTGTCTCTAGGATGTGGGTGCCTAGTTACCAGGGTTCCGAGTACTCTTGGGCTCCATGAGGGTACTTCCTGGGGTCACCTTACCTAAGCTCCCTCCTTACACAAGACCTCCCTAAGGGCTCCCGGGGCTGCTGACTGCTCACTCTCCATCTCCACACCACGTCCAGACACAGTCACACCAACAGAGTCCACCCCACAGCCTCTGGGGAGGTCTGAACGCAAGCAGGGCCCCAGCTTTGAGGACACAGTGTTGAATGCAGTCCCGCTCCTGCTTCTTGCCAGTGATGTCACCCTGGACAACCACGTGCCTCTCAGGGCCTCCCCAGTGTCCCCATCTGTGCAGTGGGGGTCATTCTAACATCTACTCCCTCGGGATGTCATCAGGTGCGATATAAGATATTTTATGTTTTCAAGTATATGTGGAAACCATTCTGGTTGGAACCTGATTTGGCCTGAAATTTATTTGAAGCAAAGAAACCTGACTCATGGCTTGTCAGACATGCATTGTCTGTGTACTTTAATCGTTACCCTAAAGTAAAGAATGTACTCTTTGAAGAAAAAAAAGCATCCCTCCCTTCCTTTGATGCCAGCACCCTTTCAAGATAAGACTGAATGCCTCATTTCCTCCAGCGCCGAGGCCATGGTGACTTGCTGTCTATGTGCTCATCAATAGCAAAATATCTCCTTGAATGCTTGAGAGAATGTGCACCTGTCATGCTTGATGTGTGTCTCTGTCTTTGGAAACGGGATGTAACTCTGCTGAAAACCACTCTTCTTCACAGCGCTTTCTTCCCTTGCAAAGATGTGCTCCGGGCTAGAGTCCTCAAATGAAATTGGGCTCAAATAAAACTTTGTGCTACAGAACGATTATTGATTATTTGCGGCACCTTTTCCTGGCAACCACGAAGGGACTTCTGAGACACCCACCTGAGACCAGGTGGAGCCTACTTTCAACCAACACTGGTACCACAGGGGACCGTTGAGCTCCACTACCCCTCCTCCCCCCCGGGTTCACTGCACTCTTCAGGTGGTCTGGTGAGTGCTCCCGAAATCTGGACCTCCTTATTTAAGTTGACAGTCCTGACTTGTTATTCCAGCTGTTTTGGGTCTGAAGACTTCAACATCTTAAGGGTGTGTTGGTACTCTTCCTAGGTAAGAGGAACCTGGGGGGGACATTTCCTAGGTGAGGGGAGCCAACAGGGAGACATTTCCTAGGTAAGGGGAACCAAGGGGGAAGTTTGGAGTGAACTGGGTTAGCTGACCTCTTTAATTTGGCTTTCAATTGAAAAAGAGACATGTTGATAAAGTCTGAACAAACTGACAGCAAAATGAGAGACTGAATTTGTTTTGTTCTGAAGAAAAGGGGCACTTGCTCTTTCCAGCCACAAGTTGTTCTCAGGTGACTGAGAACCTGGTGTAAGTGTCTGAGGACAATCTCCATGACAAGCGGCAGTCGCATAGGGAACTCAGTCACCATCATTCACTTTAAATAATTAATGTCTTGTCGAGGGGCCCGCACACAAGGATTGTTCATCCAGTGCTCTGCACCCCTACGGTAGTTGTAGACTGCCCGCAGGAGAAGCTAAGACACGTGAGAGTGTTCATCACCTTTTAGGAAGTGACACTCACAAGCAGCACAGTTTTGACCAGCTACACTGTCCTTAGAAATTGTTCAGACTTGATATTAAAATGAAACTAAAAGAAAATGAGAAACCACACTTTCAAAGCCAACACTGCCAGATGGGCACCCACCCACTGGAACTCTGGCTGGCTCTGTGTACAATACGTATGGAGCCTTTACTTGCAAGTACTTAACCAAATGGGGATAGCTGTAATTGGCTGAATCTTTGGATCAGGATAACCTGGGATAATTTAAAATTACACTGGCCACCTTTGGGGATCCTTTGAGCTTCCAAAACTTGTCTTTTTGTGCACTAGATTTGAGAACCGTGGAACAGACAGATTAAATGCAATCTTTAATCTCTAAAGAGTTAAGCATGCCACCTTCCAGCACACCTGCTCGAAAACTAAAGGTTGCAGAAGTTGTAAATATTTAAAACAACAGCAAAATCTTGCTACGCTTGTATTGTGTCCTGAGAGCTTGGCTTAGTAACCATCAGGTTGGGCGCCCCAAAATATGGTCAGACAGAATTGCGGGTTGCACCCAATTTGCAGTCAGGTATGGTTGGACAGAAATATGGGTTGAACTCCATTTGTGGCTAGGGTCCTACCAAAATGCCACCAGCTTCAAGGGTGTTACATTGGCCATTAGAAGGAATGATCTAATTAGATAAGATTGCTTAAGATGTGCACTTAAAAGCAAAGCCTTCAAAATTCCAAAAGAGCCCTACTGAAAGTTTGGTTGCAAAAAGCTAATAAAAAATTAAGCTATAAAAGGTACCTAAAAGTCTATTAAATTATTGCTTTACAGACACCCCCATAATCGACATTCAAAGAGGGGCCCAGTATGAGCCCCTCTCAGAGTTAATGAGATCATAAGAGATTTTCTGGGAAACTTAACGTTATTCCCTTAAACAGTCAATGGGAAACTTAAATTAAAAATTAATAGAATTGTTTAATACTGCCAAAAACACAGTTTGGATCCAACTATTCTTTTTTAAATTAGTGAGTTTTGTATTGTACCTGATTCATAGGAAACATTTAACGAAAACCATTTAAGGTCTCTGCTTGTGTCTGTCTGTGTATCTATGTATGTCTATGTGTACGTGTTATATATATGTGATATTTTTCTACCTCTGGATGATGTAATTTCTAAAAGAGCTCCATTAGCAGGCTTAAAGTAAGCATTTATATAAATTGTTTCTAAATGTAATGGAAACTAACCCAAATGTTTTTCAAGTTAACATGATATCATCTTTAGTAAATGAAAGCTTATTTAAGTTTGTTGGTTTGATGAAAATAAGCATGTTTTCAGTATTCTAAAAATTATATAAAATTCCTAAAAATCTGATATGTCTTGGTATAATTCTAGTCGTTATCTTAAAATGTGGCTTATAAAATAACCAAATTTCCTTGTAATTACATTATCATGTTAAGTCTTTTGTCATTGCCAGATCGTCACTATTTTACTCCAGTGGTTTTACAAATACATTTCATCTTCAGAGAAATTCGCAACAAGGCCTCTGACACATCCAACATTTGACACACATGGACAGAAAGCTTCTACAGTACGTTGGTTGTGTGATTTATCCTTTTTTGCTGTGAAAAGTCAGTGTTGGCAGGCTCCAGGCTCCTGTCACTTCAGCAAGTGTGTGAGGACACCCTGAATGCAGTGACCACGGGCCACTGTGACGTGTCACCTGGCCGTTCTGTCTTCTTACACTCAGGCTCTGTCATTCCACCTATATTGGGGAAGAAGCGAGGCCAGTGCAGAGCCCGAGTGGCAGGCACAGCCTGAGAAGGTGGAGGGACTCTTGTCACACGGTGGCCACCACCGTCTCCCTCAGTGGACGGTCGTTGCCAGGGGCCTGGGTCTCCGTCTTCCATCCCCTGAGCCCCCGCCGGACGTGCAGGCTGCCACTCCATGATGATTTCTGGAGAAGGGGCTCTTGCTAGCACACAGACCCTGACATCAGTGAATAAAAGACACTTGGCCTGCCGTTCTCGTCAGGTCCGCCCCTGACTCACTCAGGAGAGTCCTGTCCTGACCACGTTTGTTTCTTGAATATGTGGTTGGCTCACATTTTCAGGAGGTCAGGAAACACCTACTGTGCACTCACTGTGTTCATGTGACAGTCAGACGCTGAGAACCACGCTGCAGGAAGAGTGCTCTGACTTGGCACAGCAGGTGACAGTCTCGTTGAGCACCTGGCACAGGGTAGACACTTGGGCTGCATTTCTGAAGATCCACACTGTTCTCTCACAGATTACGCTCAGGTCCCAGCACCTCCTGACCAGCAGCAGAGTTACTCACACCTTCTGAGGGTCATTCTCTCCGCAGGGGCTGCATGGGAGCTGCTCAGGTGCCTCGGCCTACCGTGCAGCCTGACGTTCCGACAGACCACTTCAGATGGCCTTGGCGGCCTCAGCACTGGGGTGGATCTGTGAGGCAGCCATTGTCCTGGGGCCTGTCCTGCCCCATGGTTGAGCCCCAGGAATGTATCCCCTCCCCAAAGGATCCCACACTTGCCTTTCTCTCTCCCAGGGTGCATTACCCAGCTACCCTCAGACGCTCATGCTGTGGCGACCAAGAAACCCAGCCTTTCTTCCACACAAACCTTGATATTTCACACGGAGGAGCCCAGATTCAGCTTGAGCTGGAGACAGTGCTTGGAGTCCCTCTCGCTGTGCTTTTCTCAGGGGCCACACTGAGGGCATGCTGAGCAGTCAAGTTTAAAAGGAGTAATCCAGAGATTGTGGTCACCTTCTCAAACCAGGAGTCCATTGTCTTGTTAGGGAGGCAAACAGGTGGGATGTAGCTGGTGGGGGAGCTGCCCATGAGGAGCAGAGAGACTTGGTCTTGCTGTCGCTCTGGTAGGGTGGTGCCAGCTGAATTGCCAGAGAAGAGCACAGGAATCTGTGCCCATCAGAAAAATGCCATGTGTGCATCTACCCTCAGAGATGGAAAGTGAACAGGCTCAGGCTTGTGACCCGAAGCTGTTCCTCAGGTGCAGTCATCCACCTTCATTACAGCGAGAGACCACTGAAGATGAAGCAAAGGCCTGATAAAGTCCCTGTTCCTGACCGACTGTACGCCAGGAGCCGCCAGGTGCTGGGGATGCGGTGGTGAGAAGCATGCATTCATTCCAGCTGGCGCATCTCGGGGCTGGCTACCTCTCATGAGTCTGGCCTCAAACTAGGAAATCAAGATGAGGTCACCTGCCCCCAGAGCAGCCGAAGGAGGCCGTGTTCATGAGGGGATTCCTTTGGGCAGATTCAACCCCTCCCCCTGAGCTTCTCAACCTTGCCTGTATGATAGAATCATCTGGGAGGTTACTGATTGATTGTTTTGATGTACCGTATTCAACATTTGGTGGACATTTGGCTGGTTCCACATTTTGGCTATTATGAATAATGCCAGAACTTCATGTATGAGTTTTACTTGGCCCAGCATTTTATTTTTTGGATCATTCGCATACAAGTGTCTGTGTGAACGTGTTCTCAGTGTTCTCGAGTGTATACCTAAGGAGTGGGATCACTGGTGCCTTCATTTAATTTTTTAAGTTTGGACACTTTTACCACGTAATTCATGACACGCTCAGTGACCCTGAGTCCAAGACACCGAGTATTGATTTCCCTGAAGACACCTCGGGCTATTACCTACAGGCTCCTCAGAGGCTCTGCCTGCTTCTCCGAGGTTCTCCCTGGACATCAGGACCCTCCCGGTGCCCCATGCTCATCAGGGTGGGAGATGGGCCTGGGTCTCGCTGATGCTGCACAGCTTCCCGCTGGGTCAGCTCAGGTCCAGAGCTTCTGGAAAAACAGCTCAAATGAGATGCTCCCTCATCAACCTTTGCGAGGTGGGAGCTCCGGATTCTTGCCTCCGTCCTCTTCCTCCTTCTCTGTGCTGCCTCCACCATGTTGATAGGGACTTCCTTTAACCCTCAAGAGTGTCAGAATAACTCACATTCTTTCTTGGCCATCCTTCACGCCCAGCATCCATTCCTGTTGCTTTTTCTACCACATCAATATTTTTAAAACATTGACATGTGAGTCACATGATGTAAGACCATTTTAAAGTGTACAATTCAGTGGTTTTAGCGTATTGTCTATGTGGTGCAACCACCCCCACGATCTCATCCCATGCATTCCCTTTGGAGAGCTCGTTTTCACCATCATGAGCCCCCTGCCACCTCAGAGGAACGTCACATGATAAAACCAGGGGGACCATGTGACCACAGAAGCTGCTCTTTCCTCCTGTGGCTGAGTTCTTTATGTTACCTTTTGAAAGAGGGTGGGGGAGGTTTTAAACCGATATTTCATCGAAGAGAAACTGAATCAGATTCTTGGGGGTGGAGTCCTGGCATGGGTAACCCCCCCCAGGGATCTGAATGTGAGCTGCAGTCAGAACCTGCCAAGAACCAGCCAGAGCTGCTCCAGGAGCAATTATACCCTGGTTGAGCGTGGGGCAAATTCATGATTCTGAGGGTTGGCTGGATATCTGCTGGTCCCCTGCATGCGCCACTGCCCCCACCACCCCAAATCTGCACACAGAAGACACTTGAACCACCAGGGACCACTCCTGAGAACTGAGGCCAGGACCCTGGCAGTCCCCCTTTCCTGCTCCTATCAGCCCTCTTCATAACCCAGATCACCACTCAGATGCTAAGTTTGGTCCCCTGCGTGGAAGTCCTCAGTGGCTCCCCATGGCCTGTAGGAGGGTGAGGCCCCTGGCGGACCCGAGCACCCACCTTGCATTTCAGCCTCATCCCCTACCTGCCCCATCCACTCCTGCCTCCCCCTCCGCACTCCTCCATTCCAGCCAAGGTTCCCTCTGGCCCTCTATGACTTTGCTCCTCCCTCTGCTGGGTCCCCATCTTACCAAGTTCAACCCTAATGTCCTGGCTTCTTGGTCTGCCCCCTACTGCTGAACAGTGGTCATTCCCTACCCCTGGACACAGCACACCTTTGTGGTCTAGCCCGGCCCTGCACTCCCTGGAATAGATCCTTTCCCTGTCTTCTCACCTCCTAGAGAGACTCAGGTGCAGGGGCCACAGCAGGTTCCTCGGGGTCCCCAGCACCTGGCACAAGGTCCAGCACCGCCCGAGTGACAGTGACTGTGAATGAGTGGCGGGAAAGGGAGGTTGGGCTCTGGAGGCCTTTGTAACTTTTGAGATTTTGGGGGACATCAAGAGTCCCCGTGGATGTCCTAGCTCCAATGGGGTCTCTGAAGGAATGAGGGGGACATAGTCTGAAGACCCCAGAAAGGAAAGCATTCACAGCATCCAGAACTTTCTTGGACTCAGGGTGGTGAGAAAGCTTCAGAGCCATTGTCACTCTCTTCAATCACCAGGTCTGCTTTTCCTGCGGGCAGGGGTAAGGCGGGTGAGGATGGAGGTTGGTGGGGTTCAGTGCAGGCTCAGGCCTTCAGCGCTGCCCTGCTCACACCAGCCGTCCATGGAAAATGTCAGAGAGGGGCAGTGAAGGGTGTCCAAGGTCCAAGACCTCTGTCCTGCCTGGGCATCCCAAGTGCCTGCCTGCTAAAAGGGCAGGAACCAAATGCCAGAGCCCTGTGTTAGGGACGCTGGGCATGGAGCCCTCCCTCGTGCCCCTAGGGTATCTTGTCGGGAGGCATCAGCTCCTGGGCTTCTAGCACCAAGGACCTTCCTGGGGGTGTGACATCCACAGCAGGGCTCCAGGCTTGTGCCAGAAGCCCTGTGGCCCGGGATCCAGCCCCTGATCCTCCCCCTGCCACCAGCAAGGCCCTGTCCTGCTCCGCAAGCCCCCTAACCCCCAGGGCCACCTCTGCCAGAGGTTTAGGAGGAATGGTGGGCACAGTAGACAGTCTCCAAGATGGCAGCAGTGACCTTGGCCTCTTGGTTTCACAACCTTGTGTGTTCTCCTCCTGTGTCAAATCAGAGCAGGGCTGTATGGTGACAGAGTATGGTGGAGGCAGAGGGGTGTGAATTCTGAGGTTCGGGGCCAAAAAACCATTTTGGCTCTTGTACTGGCCCTTGAATCCCTTGCCCTGTGGGAATCCGGGCACCGTATTGTGAGGACACTCAAGCAGCCCCATGGGGAGACCCACGTGGAGAGGAACAGGCTCCCTGCCAACAGCTGAGCCCAACTTGCCAGCCCTGTGAATAAACCACCTGGGAAGTAGATCCTGCAGTCCCAGCCAGGACTTCAGATGATCGCAGCATCCTGAGGGACCCTGAGCCAGCTGCTCAAACTGCTCCTGAATTCCTAACCCACAGAAACGGTGACACGTAAACAATCAATTTAATCCATTGCATTTGGGGCAACTCGTTACCCTGCCTCAGGTAACTAATACAGCCCCTCTCGCTCTGGGGATGTGCCCTCTCTCAGATGCTGGGTGTGGATGGGAAGGTTGTTCTGCCTTCCTCCAAGCCCCTGGCCATGTTCCTTGACCATGGAATGGAGAAGGAAAGAGATGAGATGTGGCCCTGGAGCAGCACAAAATCAGACGCCCTCAGTCAACATGATATTTTTCTCCATTTTAATTAATACTTTACAAAGTACAAAATACATTGTCTTTTTGGAGAAACAGTTGGTATTTTTTCTCTCCATCACACAGTACATGAATCTTGAGGGTTTCATGTTTCTTCAAGAAAGAAAGAAAGCGTGAGGTTCCCCACCAGGGTGTAAGGTTGCCCAGTTCTCCCCTCTCCAGACCTTGGGACAGATGTAAGTGCCACTGCTACTGCTGGAGACCTAGGGAAGGCCAGGTGAGGGCTAGACCCCCGAAGATGAGGTCCTGGGCAGGGTAAGTCTCCGCAGAATCCCAGTATACCCCCAACATCCCCTCACCCCATCTCAGGGTAACAGAAATGATCTTGGCATAGAGCAGGATCTTTTGTTTGTTACCGTCTGACCCCAGTTTTGGAGCCAACCCTGCTCAGTTCTTCCCTGGACCATTTCCTGAATAGCTAAACTGAGGCAGGGGACAGGGACACTCACTGGGCTTGGCCTGTGACTTGGGACATGAATTTGGCCTATTTTTCAAACCCCCTTCCCACCCCTTCTCCAACTTGCTGGACCCTCTTCAGGGATGAGCCCCAGTAGGCGAGGGGGCACCAGCACCCAAAACCTCTCCCTGTGAACAGTATCCTCAGGACTGGATGCTTCTGAAGAGCCGGCTCAGCAGGTCTTGCCCCTTTGGGCTGCATGGACTGCCAGGCCTCGCGCTGCACAGCAGAGCCCCTGCTGGGGACACCTCTGGCCCCTCCACAGAGCAGATTTACACAGTCAAGTGGGCTGAGGCAGTCCTGCATGCAAGGCCTGCCACACCACCATCAACTCCACATGTGGCCCCCTGGTAAGAATGCTACCGAGGCCTCAAAATACGGGATGAGTCAGTCCCTCAGCTAGGATTTGGGCTCTGCACACGTGTGCTCACACACACACTAATGTGGATGACACGGCACATGTTCACACCTAACATGTGTGTGTTAACACACGTGTGGCTGTCCACAGAACACTGTCCTGACCCGAGGGCAGGGGCCACCTGCACTCCTGGCTTTCTCAGCCTCCCACCTTCTTGAAGCAAGAGCCACAAACTCCCTCATCACCAGGCTGCCCACAGACGCCAGGGGCCGGGCCGCAGGCTCCTACCTCCACTCCAGCCACTCCTGGTGCCGCCTGCCTCAAGGCCAGAGGCTGCCTCAGCCACCAGCTCCTGCCTTTACCTTCCCAAGAGAGCAGGCGTCATAAGAGGGGTGGACATCAAAGCTGAAGGTATGGAAAGGGAATGAGAGACAGTTAAGCTTGTCCTTTTGCTGCCTCTAATTTGAAAATGAAAGAAAGAAAAGAACCAGATGAGCTCTGAGAGGTAGGAAGAAGTCTCTCCTTCAGCGGGGCTCCACTCCCCTCAGGACAGCCCCGCCACTCTTCCCATGCCTGCCCTCTGCTGGGCTGACCATGGTCCACCACCCTGGTTTCTCCCCTCCCAGGAGGCCTCTGTGAATGGAGGGCTGCTGCCCCTCCCTCAGCACAGTATCCAGGAACCTGAAAGGCCAAAGCTCATGTCTTTCCATTGCTGGGAGACTCCATCATCCTCCCCCAGGTTCCACTCACGAAGCCACACCTACTTCATTTCTCCATGTAGGTGACAGCAGTGACTGGCTGCTCCCTGCCCTGGCATAGAGTAGGCACAGATATATTGGGGGTATTTTCTTCCTACCCCTGCCCAGTGTCCACTCAGAGAGTGGCATCAGAAATTCCTCAGTCACAGGGCTGTAGTGCTCTGCTCTCATGTGGGTTCTCCGCAAGGCTCCTCTCTTTGCTGGGGCTGGCAAGGGCCCTAGTTGTCCCCACCTCCAGATCCAGAGGCTCAGATAGGCGGCCCAGGGTGGTCGTGGGACTCCTAAAGTTCTTCCAGGGAAATGCTGCCAGGTGGGTGAGCCGGTTCATCTTTGATTATCAGGCAAATGGTGCCCTGGCTTGGGGTGGGAGCCTGGCCCTTCCTATCTCCCCAGAGCCTTCTCTCCTGACCTCCATGGCCTCCTCTGTCCTCTCAGAGGGGACAAGCCCCACAAGACCAGTCGTCTTCTTCTGGACACTACACTGGTCCCCGAGGCAGTGTTGCCTGGTGTGGGAGACCACAGTGGGCAGCTCTGGGTCACCAGGCTCCCTCCTTCTCCTCAAGGGGCCTGTGCCCTGGAGTTGGTGGGAGGGGGAGAATGCTGGTTCTTGAGGGGCTCTGGACCCCCTGAATCTTGGGGAGGAGAGTTCTACATGCCTCTCCAGCTCAGATGTGTGCCCTGGGCTGAGGGCAGTGGCATGGGCAACACCTGCTTGGCGGCTTTGGAGACCCCCGTGGAGTAAGGAGGTGCAGAGGTGGCACTGCACGTCTCTAATGGATTAGCTTTGGGGGCTGAGGGAGAAAGGGGTTTCTTGGGAACCAGGGGAGGCCATGCTGACGGTTGAGCCAGAGCACATTTTTCTAATTGGGGGTGAGGGACAAGGGGTGGTCAGGGCTCCCTCATCCCTCACTCTCTCCTCCTTGAGCTCTCACCACTCTGGAATGTACAGGGATGGTGTAGGGATGGGCGAGGCGTGAGTGTTTTGCAGAGGGTCTGAGCTTTCCTCACCAGGGAGAAGCACAGAGGCAAAGACACACCCGGGAGCCCAGGTGGGGGCTCCAGTCACTGACCCACCCCGCCTCTCGGCAGCCTGGCCCAGGAACACCATTGTCGTCCCGTGCACGTGTCTGTCCAGCCAGGGCCCAGAGATGCTCAACACCAACAGGACACACTCCTCAGGCCTCCCTGAGCCATTGGCTGCCCTCACTGCCTTTGCCTTCAGCCAGTAGGAAACGTGGCCATGGGCTCTTCCACTGGGGAGTGAGGGCAAAGGTCATGCAAGATGGCGGTGCCCAGGAGAGCTGAGGCATGAAGCAGAGAATGGCACTGGCAGCCCTGGCATTTTGCTGAGTTGGGATTTCCACCCCTGCGCAGATGGCTGAGCTTGCCAGATGCAAGTCCCCTTGTCAGCCCAGCAGAGTGAAGGAGAACAGCCTCAGATCACTGATGGTCCAGCTCAGGGCTGCCCCAGGTGTCCTGCACCAAGCACAGAGCAGAAGGGACTGGGGACCTCCCTAACCACCACCCAGATGAGAAATCTCCGGGAAAACCTTGGCCCTGAGTCCCAGAACTCCCTGGTCCCATGAATGGCCCAGAGTAGAGTTCACAGGGCTGTGGGGAGGACAGGATAGGGGCTCAAGGTGGGCGCTGGTATTTTAGATGAGTGGGAAGGCATGAATTTTACCACATTTTATCCTTAGGAGTGTTGGAGGAGCAGGTGCAGTCGTGTCTCCATATCTGCCCTCCCTGCGTTGATTCTACTCACCTTGACAACTACCGCTGCACTGCCTGCTCCACATGCACTGATCTCATTCAACGGCACAGAATCCCCACCCTGGGAGCAGCATTGTCCCCATGTCATATGGGGAATTGGAGGTGCAAAAAGTGTCACCAATGCCCTCCTTCAGCTAGCAAGTACACCTGGTGTGGAACTGACGGTCAGGAAAAGTGTTCCTGGAGTTTCTACCTGCTGAGCTTGGCCGGGTTCTCACACTGCCCTGGGCGGCACCGTGTCTCCCGGGTTTTGGGAAATGTGTGGAGGCTCTTTGGGCTGTGCCAGCGAACGGGGGAGACCACTGTCATTTAAGGAGGCAGAACATGCCACAGACTGAAGAATTGTCGCCACCCCCAACCCACACCCAGGGTGCCCAGGTAAGAACCCCTGGGAAAACTGGGGAAGGACATTCTAGCTCTGACCTCGCTTAGTCACTGGGGATAAAGAAGGTGCTCCTAATCAGCACAGGTGGCTGGTCCCTGAAGGCATGGGCACTCTGCACTTGGAGCATATTAACAAAGACTTTGAAACACTTAGAGCCCCAGAGTGTTCTGGTCCTTTCACCTTCTGTAAGGAAGGATCCCCTTGGCCTTGGAGCTGGGTTGAAGGCCACAGGGTCAGGGGCCTTGTGTGACCTTGAGGGAGACTCTTGTCAAGGGCAGCCCTGGGAAGCTTCCTTGAGCCCCACTGACCCCACTGTGCTCCTTAGCATCTCTCAGACATAGCCCTGCCCCTTGTCAACCCTTGGTTCATTTGCTGGGACTCCCTCCCAGGCCCCTGCTCTTCTTTGCCCCAGCCCCTGTCCAGCCTCCCACCACCACTCTCCAACTGAGCTACCAACCCTCCTCGGTCCTGCCCACCTGTGACCAAGATCACAAACTAGGTCCTGCTGGTCAGTCAGAGGCCACCACTCAGCTGGGCTTCACCCTGATGGGGGCCACCTGCAGCAGGAGCTCTGCAGCCACACTGGTGGGGCCTGGTGGACACCTGAAAGGCTCTGGGGAAGGAGAACCTGGGCCAAGCAGGGTCAGGGCTGCCTGCACTGCCCACTGTTCTCCCTCCAGCCCTCCTGGGGCCAGGAGGGATAGGGGTGCACAATCTCATCTCTCCACCTTTTGTTGTGACTCACAATTGCTGCTGGTTTTCTCCTGGTGAAGTGAATGTGCTTTTAAAAAATGTGAGAAATTGAGAAAGGTGTAAAGAAGAAATTAATAATCGCTGCTAATCCCTGCCCGTGTAACCGAGCAAAGGCTCCTTCTGCTTGCTGCAACCTTGAAGCCAATCAATCACAAGATGAGTCGGTGGTGAGGAAAGGGATTTACTCGATTAGCTAGCAAAATCGGAAGATGATGGACTCATGTCCCAGAGACCATCTTAAACAAGCACATAATCTGAGGCAGTTCTGTAGGGACTAGTGGGCTGTGAAGGGGGCTCAGGAACATTGACCATCTGGCATCGGAGACTGGAGACATCACACCAGGTCTTTCAGTTGTCATCGATGATGGATGCCGGCATAGACGATCTTCCTGAGGAGGTCGTCATGTTCCTAAGAAACTCAAAAGAATAAAGTAATCATCGATCACTCTTGGGATGTACGTGTGTCAGCCAGGATTATTTCCGAGAGCTGTTTATCTGCTAGGCTAAGTGCAAGGTAAAACACACAGAGCTTGAGTGAGCTAGTCAGACGTTACTCTAAGTTACAACACGGCTTCCCTCGAGTCAACTTGCTCTAGGCCAGTATCACCCACGGGTAACATTTGGCAAATTTTCTCCCAGGCCCTGCTGCATTTGTGCTTTCACTTCTTGTTTTCCTCATTCACATTAATTTGTAAGCATTTTCTGAAGTCAGCACAAATATTTTTCCAGCTGTATTGAGGTACGATTAACAAAGAAAAGTTGTATATATTGAAGGTGTACAATGTGATGATTTCATGTATGTGCACATTGTGAAATGAATACCACAATCAAGCTAATGAAGAGTTCCGTCACCTCCTGTAATAACTCCCCCTTCTTTTAATGCTAAGAACTCTTAAGATCAATTCTCTTGTGTATACAATGCATTATTATTAACTCTGGTCACCTCGTTCTATATTAGATCTTGAAAACATCCTCATGTTATAACTGAAAGTTTGTACCCTTTGACCAACATCTCTCATTCCCCTCGCACCCACCAACCTCCATCCCTTGTAGGCACATTCCACTCTCTGTTTCCACGAGTTTGACGTTTTTAGATTCCACTTGTAAATGAGATCATGCAGTGATTGTCTTTCAGTGTCTGGCTTATTATGCTTAGCATAATGTCCTCCAGGTTCAACTGTGTTGTCAGAAAAGGCAGGATTTCTCTCATATTGAAAGCTGGATAATATTTAATTGTAGATACATGTAATGTTTCTTAATCCAATCATCCATCAACAGACACTTAAGTTGTGTCCATATCTTGGCTATTGTTGTCACCAACTAACTGCCCCGAGTAATTCAAAGGCAATTTCGAAAGCACTTAACTGTTTCTTTTTTGTTGTTTTGGTGAGGAAATTTAGCCCTGACCTAGCATCTGTTGCCAATCTTCCTCTTTATGCTGAGGAAGATTTGCCTTGAGCTAACATCTGTGCCCATCTTCCTCCATTTGATATGCGGGACGCCTGTCATGGCATGGCTTGATGAGCGGTGCATAGGTCCGCACCAGGGATCCGAACCTGCGAACCACAGGCTGTTGAAGCGGTGCGCCCAAACCCAACCACTACGCCACCAGGCCGGGCCCTTAACTCTTTCTCAAAGTTGTTTCTCTGTTACGTTAAGAGACGCAATCACCAACCACCCTGAACCAGTCCAAACTGCACTGCAAAAGCAACGCCTGCACAGATGGGCCAAGAAGTCTCCAAAGTTACTTTTGCTTCATTTTAATGTTAAGATCTCCACCCCAGGAGGAGCTTAAGCCTTATTAGCATAACATGAAAGGTAGGGGAAAGCACGTTTTCAAACTACGCCTGGGCTGGCTTATACCCACCTCTATACGTGAGGACGAAACTTTCCTTTTGAATATTTATTCCCTACCAAAAATAAAAGGCACTTGTTTTCCCTTGCTGAGAGGGCCACAGCTTTGGAAGTGATTCCCTATGGTCCCCTTATTTGCGGCAAATGAATTGTACTTTGTGTGAGAACAACTTCTAGTAAAGGCTTTGATTTCAACTCACCAAATAGGGAACTCATTTTGGTTCGGTAACATTGTGACAAGTGCTGCAGTGAATATGGGAGGGCAGATATCACTTGAAGATACTGATTTCATTTCCTTTGGAACTATACCCCGTAGTGGGATTGCTGCATCATATGAGAGTTCCATTTGTAATCTTTTGAGAAAACTCTGATCTTTAATCTTTGAGAAAACACTGTTTTCCATACCGGCTGTACCAACAAAAATCAATTCCAGGTGGATTTTAAATCTAAACGGGGGTTTCTACAACAACTTCTCTAGTAAGTACCTTAGAAAAACAGTTTCAAGATCTTGGGGCAGCCAAAGATTTCGCAGAACACAAAGAACAGTAAACATAAGGAACAAAAAGATAAACAGGAAATTATTGAAAATGAGAACTGTCAGTGAAAAGAAACTTTTAAGAGAGGAAAAAGGGCAGGCACAAAGGGGATAAACACTTGCCATGTATTTATCTGACACAAGACTCTCATATAGGATATTTGACTAACTGGCATAAATTTATAAAAATATTACAGACAATCCACGAGAATAAAAGGGGAGATTTCACTAGGCACTTCAAAAAAAAGATAACCAAATGGGAACAATGAAATGGAAAAGGGCTCCACGTAATTACTCAGGAGGAAAATGCAAATTAAAACCACAATGAGCTACCACTACACATACACCACCACGGTTAAAATCAAACCTCTGACGGCACCAAGGGTTGGTGGAGATGCGGAGAAACTGGAACTTTTATACACAGCTGGGAGTGCAAACTGTTTAATCCGCTTTGATACTCTTTGATAGTATCTCCTAAAGGTGGACGTACACATACTCCATGACCCAACAATTCCACGCTTAGGTATATACCCAACACAGATATGTTCATATGTTCACCAAAAGATGTACAAGATGTCCAGAGCAGCATTTTTTGGCATATCATCAAATTGTAGACAACCCATTCTGCATCAGCAGTGGAATGGATAAATAAAATGGGTTATATGTTTTATAGTGGAATACTATACAGAAATAAAAATTAACTACAGCCACATTCAAGAATATTGATGAATCTTACAAGCAAAATGAAAGAAGCCAGACACCAAAGAAGACACTCTGTATGACTCCATTTAAATAAAGTTCAAAGACAAGAAAAACAAATTCAGAAGTTAGAATATTGGTTCCCCTTGGGAGAGAGAGGGAAGTGACCTGGGAGGGGCGCATAAGAGGGCTGTTGGAGGGCTAGTCATGTTCTATTTTTTGTGGGTACTGGTTAGCGGTTTTGTTCCCTTTGGATAATTCACGGATCAATGCAAGTATGATTTCTGTACTTGCTGGTATGTATGCTATGCTCCAACTTGCAAATCCAGTCTCATGATTATAAACTTTTTTACTGATTAGTCCCAAAGCACACGTGTTAGTGCGAGACTCCAGACTTATGGGTCTACATTCATATCCTGGATGTAACCTCTTCCTACCTCAGAGACCCTGGCCATGAGATTAACTCTCTGGGCTTCAGTTTCTTCATTTGTAAAATGGGTGACTTTTGGAACCTCTCTCTTACTCGGTGAGATAATTAACTCCTTGCTGGCACAGGGCAAGAACTCCATAACTAATGGCTCTTGTAGTTGTTCTTGCCACCCTTAACTCTTTGGACTGGGGAGCTGGTGAACGATGGCCTGTGGTGGAGGGTGGTGCAGGATGGGGATCCAGTCAAGACACATGCTCCAGGTGAGGGTGAGGGGACAGAGCAGAGCTGATGCTGAGGTGCAGGAGGAAGGGCCAAAGGCCTGGGGCTCCTCCTTCCTTCCCCATCTCGGTTCCTGCCCCTCTATAAATACAGGAGGTTAACTAATCGGGTGATCTCTAGCTGGTTAGTCCTTCCAGCGTGGACATTGGAGAGTCGGAAGGGTGATGGAAATGCCATGAAAAGCCAAAATCAAATTTCCCAGTTTGATCCACACTCAAACCCAAGGAAACAGACCTGGGAGTTAGGGGAGGTGGATATAGTGGTGGGATTATGGGTCTTGTCTATACTCTTCATTGTACTTTTTTCTATTGGGGACAGGAGCCACCTGAAACAAGGAGCCACCTGGGTGGCTGAGGGCCCAGGGGTGGTCCCCTTATCTGAAGACACCACATGAAAGGGGGTCCCTTGGCCCGGGAGAGCAGAGACTTGCCCTCTGTGGATGGGATGGTGTGGAACTCCCTGGGCTCAGGGGTTGCTCTGTCCACCCTGCTACAGCCCCTCCATGAGGGACATCCCTGCATTTGACGTCTTGCAGGGGGTCCACACCAAGAGGAGGGGGTTCAGGCTGTCAGTGCCCGGCCTCCAGGAGCCAGTGACCTTACACTCTCTTCCCCCTCACCTGAATCAGCCCCCAGCCTCCACTCCTGAGTGGAGTCCCATCTTCCCAGCTTGGCCCATTAGAACCTGAAGCCCTCTGAGATGTTCATCTTGGAGAGGGGACAGTCTCTTGGTGTGGCCCTTGTCCCTTCCAGGGTGTCTTCCCCTCCCTGCCGCCTGGGCCTGGCCTCTCCCTGGGGGAGTCTGAGTCTCAGAAGCTGCACCTCAGCCCTCTCCCAGCTGGCAACATGTGTGCACACCATGCCCACAACCTGCTCCACCGAACCGTGCACACTGCAGTGTCCACAATCCATGCACTGAGCCTTGTTAGCGGTAAAGGTTTGTCCTGCACAGGGAAGCAGGGGTGGATGGTGAGGAGAGAAGGGACATGTGAAATGCACCTAGAGCGGGGAGGAGTGAGGTGACCCAGGGACACTGGGAGGGGTGTGGGCAGCACCGTGGGACCTTGTGGTCTGCCGTCATGATGTGACGGTGGGACCAGCCCTGGCTCTGCACCAGCCTCTGCCCCTCTCACAGCTGGGGCAGGTGCAGAGAAGGTGCAGAGCTGGGTCCCAGGGTGGATTTCACCTGGCCAGGACCATGGAAGGAACAGGACAGAGCTGCAGGACAGGAGCGTGGGGCTGTCCTGGAGCTCAGTGTGTGCAGAGGAAGGAAGGACGTGACGTAGGGGAAGGAAAGCGAACGTGGAACAAGGTTGGCAGACGGAGACCCAGTGGGCTGAGGACTCATCAGGGGAGGGAACCTCCAGTGGGTGGGCTGGAGAGACACTGGTGGGTACTAGCTAGAATGGGCTGGCCATAAATGGGGGTGTCGGTCATGGTGGAGATGGTTAAATGCTCAGAGTGATGCCAAGGCAGTGGGTGGTGGGAGTTGAGTGAAGGTGGGCGGAGGACAGGGCCTGAGGGTCCAGGATGTCAGAAAGATCATCTGGGTGGATGCAGGGTGACAAAAGGGGTCGATTCACAGTGGTGGTGGAGAGACAGACAGTGCGGCCTTACACCCACACCTTGAAGTGCACACACAGGTGAACACACAGACACACACTCCCCCATCAGTGCACAGGGTGCAGTTTGGCCCATAGGCTCAGTGCAGCTGCTAGATGTGCTGGCCCAGGTAGGTATCCCACTCTGTGTGGCCACACCACTGCTTTTAAGGCCCCTCCTGCCCTGTGGAGACCCCCACTGAAGAGCTTCATCATCTGCATGTCCTGGTTATTCATCTTGTCTTGGAAGTAAGCAATGCCATGGTCCCTCTCCAGGATGAACTAGGTGTTGATGATGGGTCTCCACCCTGGAAGCAACATGGGTTAGGGCCATTTGGACTTGTTGGGGTTCATGCAGTTGGGGAGGGTCTTAATGCCTGAAGGCGGGAGAACAGAGTGGGGGAGGCCCCAGTGCAGGGAGCTGCGAGGTCAGGAGTGATGCAAGCTCAGATCCCCAGCAGTACAGAGTAGACGTGTCCGGTGGCTGGCAGGGATGCTGTCCACCCCAGGTCTCTCTGCTGGCCTCAGATCACTGTCATCAGCCAAGGCTTCCTGAGGCTTGTTTGGACAAGTATTCCCATATGTTGCAGGGAGCTTAGGAGCAGCTGACCTGAACCCCAAACTTCTTTACTGGGTCTCTGGATGGAATAAGAGAAGATGATGGAACTGTATCAGCATGGTGTCATGTCCCCTGAGGGTGATGACTCTGTGAGGTAGAGGAAGCACAGGTGTCCTGTCCCTGGGGATGGGGCCAGTTTCAGTGAGAAAGGCTCACAGGTGGAGGGGTGCCCAGCAGAGTGTGTCTGGGATCTGGGAAACTGGAGAAAGTCAGTTCGTGGATATGGTGTGGAAAGAACACGAGCTGCGTGTGGGGACCAGCCGGAATAACTGATGGCTCTGAGCAGTAGAGGGAAAACTGTCTCCCGAGGTGATGATCTGAGGTTTTCAAGGGACAGGCGAGGGGGGCTCTATCACATGAGTCCTCATCCAAATTCACAGTCTAGGTGGTCACCTGGCACATTCCTGCAGAAATGCTGCCCCCTGGAAGCCCAGGCCCTCCATGCAGCTGAGCCAGTGGCCACTTACAGGTTTTGAATTTCGAGGTGATGATTCCACAAAGGGCACTTTAAGTACTTTCAATCCACTGGGCTTCCTGGACAACAGAAGCCACCTTGGAGCCCTGTTATGGTGATGGAAGCATCCCAAGGTCTCCAGGGGGTGAGCCCCGACTGTTGAAACCAAAAGGCACCCTCCTCATTCTTCACTCAACGCCCATCCCGCCTCCCCCAACCCAGGGAAGCGCCACTAGCCTATCCATTCGGCCCAGCCCCTGCCTGGCCTGGGGTTCTGAACCATCTTTACTCAAACAAAATTAAAGGATAGGGTCAATCCTGTAGCCCCTTCCATCACCTCTCATCAGCCTCCACTACCATGATCTTCTGAGCTCACGGACCCCCATGACCTCCCCCACCAATGTCCCCAGGAAATACCAATGTGGCCACATAGAATGAACGGTCAGGAGATTGTCCAATGAATCTTGCAAACTCCTCCTCCCCCAATCTCAGCCAGGAACACACTCCTTGGTGAAGTCCTCGCATCTCAAGCATGATGAGGCTGCGGGCTGCAGGTGGCAGGACTGTCATTCCTCTTGGGACAAGCTTGTCCACCTGCTGCTCAAGGAGACGGTGAAGGTTGGGCTGAAGACTCCATCTGATTTCTCTTTGTGTCTCCAGAGACCAGGATGTTATAAAACAACACCCAGCAAGTGTGGTGGGCGGAGAGAATGATCTACGGAACATTCAACCTCCTGACTAATTCCTCTTGTCCCTGAAGGATGGGAATTTTGGCCTCTCATTAACAGATTTCAGAATTGCCCCCTCAAGCCTATTCTAAGGACTTATAAAGCTCATCTTGCTGACAGCGCCCAACAGGATCCTGAAGAGGCTGTCAGCCTACTGTGGGGAATATCCCGCCCATCGCCCCCGCCCATCCCACTTACAGTGCTGAGCCGACAGGTGAGCCTACCTGGGCCGCACCGGCTATAGCAGGATGACAGTGGTACTGTCTTCCCCTTGCCCATTTGCCCACCTGTCCTGTAGACAAGAGACCTCTGTTCCTTGTCTCAACAGAAGCCAGTCCGAAGCTTATATTCCAGGCTCAGAGATCACCAATACCTATCAATCTATCGAATTTCTAGCTCACATGAGAAGTACAAAGACTCCCCTTCCTCAAGCACCCGCAGCACAGGGCTTTTGCAAGATGTGAATGAGGTAAGGTGGGTAAAGCATTTTTCAGAGAACCACCCCAGAATTAGTTCTCAGTACACAATGGTGACTCACGGTTACGTTCGTTACCATCACCACCATCTTTATTGTGTTGAGTCTGCTAGAAAAACCAGCACATTAATAATGTAGAGGATGTTGGATCAACTTGGCAGGCTGCGGCCTGGCTCCAGAGCACAGGTGGGGGGTGAGGTCTGTTTCCAGGACCCCAGGCTCAGGATTGGGGAGCTTGGAAGTAGGAGGGGAGGGAAGAACACCCACATGATGAGCATCTTGAAAACCAAATGACCTTGAAGTTCATTGTGAAGCTGAAGGGCAGCAGGGCTGATACCACTTTTCCTCGAGGTTACTGCTCTAGCCCAGGGCTTTCTATACCATTTTCCTCAAAGCTGGAATAAAAGGATGTCTGTAATAAGAGCTTTAGGGAGAAAAATGCAAAAAGCTGATAGAACTGAGCCCAGATGTCTCTAAAATGACTAATATCGGAGCAGATGTGCATAGCTCAAGGAATATGGACTGTGAAGTTGGATGAAATAGAGAAAGAGAGATCAAATGGTTGAGGGAGCTGTGGGAGACAAACAGCCATGTGTCCCCACACTTGGGTTCACCCTCCCATCTGATCAGCATAGGAAGCTGACACTAATAGGAAACGTCCTGTAAGATTTCCATAGGAGCTGCCATGGCCCTAAGATCCTGAAGAGGAGGGGCAGTTAATGGGCCCTTTGAGAGGAGAACTCCAAAAGAAATTGGATCCCTCTCAGAACTGAACATGCCCCCAATCCAGATCAAGGAAGGTGTGAGCAAGCAAGAGGAGAGGATGGAGCAAATGTGCATGGAGCTCACAGTGATGGTCAAGTGGATCTAGACCCCATTACCTTAGAGGTGTCCATGTGTGCTTTAGTAATCCTGGCCTCATAGGTATCCATCGATCCATCTATCCATCCATCCATCATGCATCCACCCATGATCCATCCATCCACCATTCATTCATCCATTCATCTATCCCTCATTCATCCATCCAACGGTAAACCACACATCCACCCACCCCTCCATCCATTCATTCACCCATCCACTCACTATCCTTGCATCAACTACCCTGTCATCCAACCATTCATCATCCATCCATCCAGCATCCATCCGACCATTCATTTAATTGAGGAACATGGGATGAAAATTATAATGATTATGTGTCCAGACCTTCCTTTGTCCTGACACCGTTGAAGGCCTCAGGTCCTCTAACCATTACTATTGCCAAACCGTTTCCCCTGAAATCAAGTACAGTTTCATTCTGATGATGAGCACACATTGCATGATATTCCCCAGGTTTTGGGTGTGACCAACCACCAGGATCTGGTTTCCCAGCACCAGCTCCCACCTCACTCCTGGGTCTGCTGGGAATCACTTTCCTTGAGAGGCTAAGGACAACTCTCAGAACTGAATGAGACCAGTCTTTTCAGGGGTAGGGGAGAGGGAGGACCTAGACATGGGCATTTAAGAAGGAAAAGGCAAAGAGAGGGGAACTTGGGTCCTCAGGCCCGGGTGGACAAGACTGAGGCCGGCATGTTGACCAGCTCCGAGAGAGGGACAGTGGGCATAGGGAGGCAAATGGGCAGACAGGGGGCAGAAACCTTGTACTGTACAGTTGGGGATGCCTGGAGCCCAGGCCTGAGTGTCAGGGATGTCCAGGTCACATAAGTACCAACAAGAGGCACAGAGGGCTCACAAAGAGGTGAGGCTGTGACGGTCCCTGTGGGAGGGTAGTGACTAGGGACTGGGTGGCACTTAGATATTTGCAGACCTCAAATATTGTTCCAACAGCACCATGGATTTTTGAAGTTGACAACACGTTTTGTAACAATGTGTTTGATTTTTAATGGCAACCCCAGCGCAGTAGTCTTGCAAAATATAAACACATAACAGGGACAACAGTCCTCACATTTATAGATGGGCTTATAATATGTAAAGTTTCTTCCAAAACATGACTTTAGCCTCTGAGGAAACTATGTCTTGGAAAAGCTACCTGACTTGCCTATAACTTCACCAGGAGTAAGGGGTTAGCAGGGACCCATTGTGGATGGAAATCTGTCCAAGGCCTCACTGAGTTCCCCTCTCCCCTGCTGGGCAGGAAGATGTCCCGCTCTGCCTGGGAGACACCATCAAAGACACAAGAGAGCAAATTCTGGCCCAAGTCCACCTGGGGTTCTGAACAACAAGACTGAGACCCTAACCCAGTGCAGGTGGCTGACCTGGGACACACACGTGCCCACTGCCCAGCCCTCCCAGAGACTCTCAAATGACCTCCACAGTGTGGGTAGGAATAAACTGGGTCCCTCAGCTCACAGCACGAAGAGCAGACTCAGTCCAGCAGTCACAAGGGACAGCTGCAGGGCTGGGTGGGGGACCCTACACCTCCTCCCTGCTCACCTGTCTGGCCCTGGGCTGACCTGGAGACAGGATCCTGCTCCTCCCTCATCTTCATAAAGGCCCCTCATTTTGACTTGTAGGTGGTGATTAAATCATTTTTGGGGGGGATCCTGTGAATTTATGTTCTTAATTTTGCATAATTAGCCATCATTACTCTTGGGTTTGATTTCTTCTGAGAAAGCTTATCTGGAAGGGAGAATGTTATCAGAATGGGAAGCAGTACACCTCTGCATTAAGAGCTAGCAAGATAAAGCAATGGCTTCCTCGTATGTACCCCCTACTCCCATGGTCTTTGCTGCCCTAGCCCCAGGGATCCTGGACCAGCCCTGGTCACTCCAAGCTCCCCTGAGAGAGCTGGTCCTAGTCCAGGCTCCAGCTCCAGCCTTGGAGCTGATGTCGCCACCCCGCCCTTTCCTACCAGACCTCTTGAACTACAAGCAAAGTGTCCAGCCTGCTCTAAATGCCCCCACCAGGATGCCCATGGCTCCCATTGCAGCCCCCTCACCCCTTGCAGGCTGAATTGATCTCCTTTCCCTCAAATGTACCCTGGCTCCTGTGTTCTGTACTCCCGTCAGTGCCCTCAGTGACCCTGGGAGACCACATTGACCTTCATGTCTGCTACCCATACCACCAGGTCTGCTGGCCCCACACACGCCCCTAATCCACCTCCTCCCTCTATTACTGCTGCTCTTCCCCCGTTCCAGACTTGTGAGTACTGGGGTGACTGCACTGACTGACACACCCTGAGTGGTCTCTGCTTTCCCTGCCCCTCGTTCCTACTCCATTCTGCTCCCAGAACTTTCTACCAAATGCAAATGGCATCATCTTGCTCCTGTGCATGTGTGGGTGCATTTGTGTGTTTGTGTGCATGTGGGTATGCCTGTGTACACATGTCTCTCTGTGCATATGTTTCTTTCTATTTGTATGCAGCATGTGTACACGTGCATATATGTCTTTTGTGCCCACACATATCCATGTGTATGTGCGTAGACGCATGTGTGCATGTGTGTTTTTTGAGTGTGTGCATATGCAGAGTTGTGTATGTGTCTCTGTGTGTGCATATTGTGCTGCATATGTGTCTGTGTGTGAGTGCATGTGTATGTGTGTGTGCCAGTGCATGGCAGGGGGAAGGCTCCAGAACATTCCCACTGCTACCAAGTTCTTGCTCCAAGGGGTGGGTGAATCCAACTTTACCAGGCCCCATAACCTTCTGTGAACCCTCTAGCCCCAACCATGCTGCACCCCTGCTGGGGTGCATCACGCATATGGGAACCACAAAGCTCAGGGCTCTCTTTTTTGAGACTTCTTCCAGCTGCTTCTGAGGAGGGTCAGCCACCCTGTTGTGTTCCCCTTTCATGGCTCCTCACACACCAATGACTCCATCCATGGCTGCTGTAGGCAGGAAGGTATATTTGCATTCTGTGTTCACTGCCCCACCCAGAGGCCCTTGGAATTGTTCATGTCAGAGAGACGGATCCTCACTGATTCTCTAACAACACTACATGCAATGCCCTTCCCATCCAGTCAAGGGCCAGAACCTCTGAATATGTTAGGTTTCAAGGCAAAGAGACATGAAAGTGCTCATGGATTAAGGGGCTGGTCAGCTCACCTTGAGATGGGAGACATCCTCGATTGTCCAGGTGGGCCCGGAGTAATCATATTTCTTACAAGTGGAAGAGGGAGGCAGGAAGGTCAGAGGAGAGAAGACGTGAGGACGGAGGCAGAGTCAGAGTGATGTGATGTGAGGAGGACTCTGCTGGACACTGCCGGCCTTGAAGTTGAAGGAAGAACCCAGGAGCTAAGGGATGCAGTGACCTCTAGAGGTTGGAAAACGTGAGAAAATGGATCCTCCCCAGAGCCTCCAGAGGGAACCTGCATGAATTAGAAAAACAACACTGGTCTGTTGAAATTGGTGATTTGAGCAGCACCACTTCAGCTGAGTCAAGAAGGCGTCCTGTTGTCCAGTAGACAAGGAGGCAGGGGTGGTCTGCACAGAAAAGGTACAGGAGGTGTGTCTATGTGAAGATACCTGGCCCAGCCCCTGCAGGACCACAGGCAGAAGTTGTTCTCCAGTCTTCAAGTGGGCGTTTCAATGGGTTGTGATTCAGCCTGAGGTGGAGAGCACTACCCCTGGGCATGAGATTGGCCTGTGTGAGTGTGTGTGTGTGTGTAAGTTTCTTAGGACTGTTGTAACAAATCACCACAATGTTGGTGGTTTAAAATAACAGAAACATTCTCTCACGGTTCTGAGACCAGGTGTCTGAAATCAAGGTGTTGTCAGGGAGCTGTGTTAACACAGCGCAGATCCCAATGAGTGATACCTGTGGCCTCAGCCCCATGTCTGAAGGCCTAGGGTCGCCTACTGACTGGGCTCTTCCTAGGGTGGGGCTGGGGTGTCCCATGGCCCCCTGCTTCCTGCACATTCTCCAGGCCGATTGTCCAGACATTTGTGAATTCTGTGAACTACAGGATCATCTCCTTGTAGTATATTTCTGCTTAAATTAGCTAGAGTTTCCTCTGGTATTTGTAGTCAATTACCCTCATTGGTCCAGATGCTCATAAAGAAAAAATTCACCCCTGTGACCCTTGCACTTTGAGATCGATGGCAAAACTAGCTTTCCAGTGTCCTTGGACTGGGTCTGCCAGACAGTAGGACAAAGAAACGTACAGCTTGTGAAGGGAAATAGAAAACTCCTGGAAGGTGCATTGAGAGCCTACAAAACTTGTGTGATCCAAAGAATTGCGACAGGGACTCAGACAAGTCCATGAATGAGCATGTTCATTGCAGCATTATTCACAATAGCCAAAGGGTGGGAACAACCCAACTGTCCACCAACGGAAGAATGGATAACCAAAGGTGGTCTCTCCATGCAATGGAATATCATTTAGCTATAAAGAGGAATGAAGTTCTGACACACACTTATAACATGGATGAACCTTGACAACATCATGCTAGGTATTTTCATATTGTAGGATTCCGTTTATAAGAAATGTCCCAAGTCAGCAAATCCATAGAGATAGGGAGTAGATTAGTGTTTGTCAGGGGGTGGGGAAGGGAGGGAGGAGTGAGAAGTGACCGCTAATAGGCATGAGGAAGCTTTATAGGATGATGAAAGTATTCTGGATTAAGACAGTGGATGGAGGAGGTGTGGCCGGGGGCTGTGCCTCTCAGAAGGGGCAGTGGAGGAGTTGAGTGGAGTTTCTGAACTTGATGTGGAGCAAAAGTGCAGTGATCAGTCACCTTAGCTGGCCTAGTGGCCTTTGCAACCCCCACCTATGGCTGGGACCTCTCAAGGCTGACCCCAGCAAGGTTACGGTTGAGGTCAGTGAGCCCCCACAGGGCCAGCTTCTTGGCTGTGGGTCATTTCCTTCTGCTGAGTTGGATGGCAGGGCCTTTGAAGTGCTGGGCAGACTCAAACTGAGTTCCTCTGGGAGGAGACCAACGTGACTCCTGCTCCAGATGGTTCTTCCCAACACTTTCGTAACTAGACTTCAGTGGGCAGGCAGCTCTTATGTGCAGACCAGTTGCTCCTAGGCATAGTGATCATGAGTGGACATGCACTGCCCTCTTGACCAGCGTGTGAGCAGAAGGAAGTCTGGCATCACCCACCCGGGGAACGACTGAGATGAGGGGGTCTCAGGGTGAGTAGCATTGAGAAGGGACAGCTGAGGGGAGGCAATGACAGTCAGATTGGCCCCAGGACCAGCTGCAGCAGGTCGGGGCTGTGGTTTGACCACTGACCTCCCTCTTCTGAGTGTCCCCTCAGGAGGGACATTTCCTGGACCCGGAGAATCTGCTCCCCAAAGGTGAGCAGGGGCATTTACCTGCACACACGACACGGCAGATGGGCTGTGTTGTCCTCACAGAGCACCGCTCAGAGCCTCTTCACAAGAGAGCTCTCCACTGAGCTGCAAGACCAGCAGCTAGCTGAAAGCCACCAGTGGCAGTGCCCCAGGATGGAGCACATGGGGAGATTTGGGGAGGAGGGCGCTGGGCTGGGCTTTCCAATCTGCAGGCTCCTCCAGGGGCAACCATGGCTCCCACCTCCCTGCTGGGCCAGTGAGGCTCCTGGGAGGGTCTCCTGCCTCTTTGGGCTTCCTTCTCCTTCATATCAGGCATCAGCCCCCACACCCCTCTCGCTCTCCTACACAGCTCAGCACCCACTTCCCAAAGGACCCAACTGAGTAAGAAACCAAAAAAAGGCGCCAGGGTAGAAAGGGAGAAATAGAAATGTTGTGTCTGCAGGAAAGATGAACTCTACATGGTCAAACCCCTTGGGGTCCCAGTGTCTCCATGATGAGCTCTCTGGATGTCATGTGTGTGCCTGGAAAAAAGGCTTTGCTGTATTGCATGTGTAGGGAGTAACTTGTTCTTGCAGACATAGCGTGAATGTTCCAGTATGGGAATGAAGAGTGTGGCCAAATGGGGCGGCCACAGAGCCCTCGGCCCCAGCATTTCAAAAGGCAAGCATATGCTTTGGTTCATACTTTTTGAAGCTGAGGGCCAAGTTGTCGCTGCTAGAAAAAGTCCCACCCCAAAAATAGAGAGTATGGGCGTTGACACCAAGTAGGTCAAGAAAGGATCGGATGCCCATAGACAGCACGTGCTAGCAGTGTGTCCTGCCCAGCCAGCAGGCTCAGAGCCCCACATCTTGGCATCTGGGTCCTCAGCCACTGGCAGCAAGTCTGGTATTTCTCAGGCCTGGCACTCGATCAAGGCCCTGCAAAGATGAGACCCTCAGATATGGAAACCCGTGAACACAATTCCTACAGGGTTATTTTGTCATATTGTTTTAATAATGCGGCACGTTAGCACCAAAAGTCTGTCTTATTTAAGGACATTTGGGGACAAATATTGTAAAGACTCAATCCATTCCTGAGAACTCCACCCTCTACTTTTCCACGCCTCTTGAGTGATGCCTGCGATGGGTCTAAAGTATTCCTTAGCATCCTTTTCATCATTGCCCCTCTGGCACCTGCCACAGGCAGACACTCCATAGATGCAGGTGCACTGAATCCAGCCCAGCGTCTCGTCTGGGGTGGGGAAAGACAACAGCAATCAGAATAATAATAAGTGAGCATCGGCACATACTATGTCTCCCTGAGTCCCCCTATCCAGGAGGCACTGGGCCCATGGTCACATAGCTGGTCGGACCCGTCTGACTCCTAAGGCCCCAGCCTTGGCCCCTGCTCCCTGGGACTTCAGAGAGCCCAGAGCTGAATGGGAGTGAATGGGGTCACAGGAAGTGTGCTCTGGTGTTGCTCACACCGGCTAACCCAGCAATAGATGTCATGCATCTCCAACATCCCCTCTCCTCTCAGGACTCCTTCACCGTCCATTTGGTCTCAGTTGTAAAGATGAAATGTGTCTAGTCAGGAGCAATGAATGACAGATGGAAGATGTTATTTTCCCCCCCAAAACATCCTCTGTTCTTTTGGAATCCCTGCAGTGCAACTTGGACCAGCAGGTTTGGGGAGCAGGTAAGCACCCTACTGGTTGCTGGTCTCCTCTTCCATCAGGCCGAGTGGAGGTGTTGGGGACAGACTGGACAACACCTGGTGTGGGCCAGGGACTCTGACACCCACTGGGGCCTAGGAGCACCCTCCTTCACCGTGCATCCACACAAACCAAGGCAAGGAACTGCCCTTGAGGATGGTGTCCAAGTCTTCATGGCTGGTTTCTCCTAAATTTTAAATGGCTCCAGGGGCTCAAATATTCCCCCGGTGGCCCTCCCATGCCAGGGTGCAGGGTTTTCCAGTCTGATGTCTACAGCCTGCAGGGCTGCGTTTGGGCTCTGGATGGTCACCTGGATCCAACAGCAGCAAGTAAATCTCAGAAGGAGGTGAGGAGCTGTAAGAACAAAGGCTTATTTTTGTTCTGACATGTTAATTTTGTAAACGTGTATGAGCTGTGCATTAGACACCAGCTTTTAGTCACTCTCATCTGATCTTTCCACGTTTTTCTCCCCTCCAGATAACTCTTGTGTTGTCAAGCTACCAGACCATAGTAATGTGTTTCCTTCTTCCAGGAGAGATTCCTCTGCTGTGGGGTCCCACATTGCCTATGGGTTCAGAAGTCCAAAAGAGAGATTGTTTTTTGAGTGAGTTGTCAGTGTCTCTGCATTATGCCTCTGTCTTCCCTGGGTGAGGTTGAGCTGAGGCATGTGGAGCATCCCTGGGGCTCAAAGTTCACAGAGACTGGTACCCGACACCTGTCCCAAGGCTCTAAAGGCAGAGACTGGCCAACTCCCAGGTCCTCAGGGCCACAGCGAGCTGTGTGAGGCTGTGCATGCTTCCCAAGCACCAGGCGTGAATGCTGGGAGGAGGCCCAGGCTGAGCTGTCTTCAGGGGGACTCTGCCTATGATGAGAGTGGACCTCAGAGGCCAGGCCTGAAGGGCTGTCACAAGCTGTCAGCTCAGAGCACCATCACCTCTGTCCGGGGCTTGAGGACAGAGACCATCAGCTGGGGGGAGGTCTGAAGACCCACAAAAGCACTTCCTTAGAAATGGGGTAAGCATTTGGACCTCCACTGAGCCCAGTGGACACCCAAAAGAAGAGTCAAGAAGGATTTTGCTTCTGTCTAGCCTTTCCTCTGTGGCCTGTGTTGGCCCCACAGGCTCATTTGGAAACCTGGTACGCGTGGGTGAGGGACAAGTACAGCAGCTGCAGCAGCACTGGTCTTTCCTTCTGTCCTGCTCCCTGCCCAGCTCCTGCCTCTCTGGTAACAGGACTAATGGGGACAGACTCTGTTCTTCTGCTCCCTGGTGTGGGCATTGGACTGGAATCATGTTTTAAACCTGTTACTTTCCCAGTAAATGACCAGGTTAAGTATCTGAAGAGGTTGGAAGGGACTAACGGCCAGACATAGTTGGGTATGAGCTTGGACTTCTTCCTCTCTTCCTCCTGCAAAACTCACAGTGGTGGTCCCCAGGCTCACTGGCAGAGCCCAGGCAGGAGTCTCTGCAGGCTGGGGTGGGTGTCCACTACTCGCTCAAGGAGAAGGGTGGAAACCAGGTTGGCATCCAGGCAGGGTGAGCCACCAGCCAGATAGCCACCATGGACAGGCTGCTTAGAGCTAATGCCCCAAAGTACGTGATCATAGAGCAGGGCGCCCTTGAAGACTCCAGGGAGGCAAGGCCAGTGTGCGCTTCTCATTGAGCTTCAGGTGCTGAGAAAGACAGGTGGATGGCACCCACAGACGCAGATGTGGCAAGAAAAATGAAGAGTCGAGAGCCAGGCAGGGCAGGGCACACTCAGAACTGCAGGACAAATTCCCTTTGATGCTACTACATGCAAAACAACATGTATCAGTTTCTCTGAGACTAAAACAAGCGAAATCAGATGTTCTGTGCTGCTGCGGCTCCAAAGACTCTCTGAGGCACCACATGTGAAATGTGGCCTACAAAAGGCTGCTGCTGGCCTTTTGTAGGCCTCTCCAACCAAAAGTGAACTCGGGTCACCCATCATCATAGCTGCCATCCTGGGTGCTTGAGCCCACCTGGGGGACTGTGGGGAGAGGGAGGCACCCCAGAAGGAGGAAAGAAGGAAATAACTCCACCCTAAATCTTGCAGTTCTGCCCAGAAACCAGTGCTGAAGTGATATTTGCCATGACCGGCTTGCACGTGCAGCCTCCACCCTCATGCCACACACACTCTGGGAAAAGAGGGGGTGTGCATTAGGAAGATCCCTTCTACTTGTTCTAAAACTGATCAAATCTCTGAAATCACTTAGCGAAGGCTAACTGCTCTAAGATTTCTGATGGATTTTTCTTTATTGTTTCAATCTCTTTTGTGAAAAAATTCCTGATTTCATTGAATTGTCTGTTTTCTTATATTTCATTGAGCTTTTTTATGATAGCTATTTTGAATTCTCTGTCATTAAGGTTATACACGTCTGTGCTTTCAGGGTTGATTTCTGGGTGCTTGTCATTTTCCTTTTGGTCTGGAGATTTAATATATTTCTTGGAAATCTTTTCATGTCAGTACATGTGGATCTACCTTATTGTTTCTAATTGCTCTATAATATTCCACAGCATAGAATTACTATAATAGTTTTAGTGTAAAACTGTCATAGAAATAGTGATATTTTTGAAATTTAATTTTTTAAGAATATTTTCTTCTTTTTAATAACGTTTGAGTGTGGTTTTTTTGGTTTGTTTCCTGGAAGTTGGAATTTTCTTTTTCTTTCTGTGTTATGGTTGGTTTCAAGGAGGAACATGAAGCTTCTTTGGTCATCTTCAGCCAGGTGTCTTCATTTATTTACTCATATCTTTGTATAATCTTATTCCAAAGAAATTATGTTGTATTTGGCAGCATTTGGTAACTGTTTTATTGAAGAGATTATGAAATGTAGATTGATTTGTACTATTGTAAGCAGTCACTTGTATGACTGTTTTTGGAAATTTGTTTTGTTTTGTTTTGTTTTTTTGTGAGGATGATCAGCTGTGAGCTAACATCCATGCCAATCCTCCTCTTTTTGCTGAGGAAGACTGGCCCTGAGTTAACATCCATGCCCATCTTCCTCCACTTTATGTGGGACGCTGCCACAGCACGGCCTGAGAAGTGGTGCCTCAGTGTACATCCGGGATCCGAACCCAGGCCGCCAGCAGCGCAGCGCACGCACTTAACCACTATGCTGCGGTGCCGGCCCTGGGATAGTCTTCACTGTACACATACTTGTGCATTGAGACTTTTGAACTTTAAAATTATACCAATTTTGATTGTTACAGTGTCTTTTCAAACAGAAACATCAATTTTAAGCAGTTTCTATGAGAAAGGAAGCAGATACCATCCCTACTGGGACTAAGCACTGGTAACATTTGATTTAAGTTGCATGAGAAGTTGATGATTGTATCTAAAGTACCATTGTTGCTACTAATATTATTACTACTACACTTACAACTCTGATAACGATACTAGTAGTATAGTAACAAAAATATTTATTAAGTATTTATGTGCCAAGCACTTAGCATAGTGGTATCTCATATATCTAAATAGGCATTTTTACAATATCATCATTTACTTTCTCATTATTGATATTACACAATAATAGTCACGAATAGTCAAACCATGGTATAAGCAAAAGGTTAGAAACAAGCATTAGATTTACAAAAAGGAAGCTTTCCCATTCCTTTGGAGCTTCCTTAACCCTTCTTGAAGGAAGACAAATGCATCCTCCTGTAGGTATCACCAGTACTGCTTCGACTGGCTGACATACTTAGCTGTGTGACTTTGGGATATTAATAAATGTCTTTCAGCCTGTTTCCTTACAGTAGAATGGAGACAATATTGCTTACCTTGTAGGAATGTTAGGGTGAAATGAGAAAATATACCTAAAGTGCCTGAGAACTTTTAGGTATTTAAAGTGAGCAACTTGAATTTTACCCATGTATAGCAATGATTGTCAACTGAGTTGGAGGAGAGGACATGTTCTCCTATAGAAGCCTATCAGAATTTCTTTTTTTAAATTTTTTTGGTGAGGAAGATCGGCCATGAGCTAACATCCTTTGCCAACCTTCCTCTCTTTCTTTTTGGTTGAGGAAAATTGGCCCTGAGCTAACATCTGTGCCCATCTTCCTCTATTTTGTATGTGGAATGCTGCCACAGCATGGCTTGATGAGTGGTGTGTGGATCTGTGCCCGAGATCCGAACCTGCAAACCTGGGGCCACTGCAGCAGAGCATGCAAATCACTACACCACTAGTCATCAGAATTTCTGAGTGAGGCCTTTTTAAAATCATATATGATCTCCCCCAAATGGACATTCTTTTCTCCTCTTTTTCTTTCCTCCCCCTCTCAACTCTTGAACTATGGCTATGTCAAACAACTTTTCCTGATGAAAGACTTTTATGTTGGGATAGAGTGGAAGAAAGCTTGAGAACTTTTGATAAAAGTAGTAGTTTCCAACTTCCCTGTATCAGATCACTTGGGGATCTTTATCTAAGCAGATTCCCTGGCTGAACTACCTAACAGAAGTTCTCAAACTGTAGTATGCATGCACAAAAAGTGCAACTTCCTTTGGATTGCTGAGAGTGAAAGGGAGAAGGGAGGGGGAGAGAGGAGAGAGATGAGTTTTGTGTTTAAGAATGAAGAATCCAGTTGACTTTCTGTAAATTTTTAAGGGTCGCATTCTGCTTTACTATGTCTCCTTGTAACTAACTACTCGCATTTATGCATTGTGAAAGATTGGATCTGTGAAGAAAAAATCACAGGGACTGACGCCCTGTTAAGGGAAATGCTCCTGACTAATAATGCCAAAAACCACTCTCTTAAACAACTCCAAGAAGGTATAGTAGATTGATACTCCTTTTTCCCCTTTAGTAGTGCAAAGAGATGTTAGGCTCATTGAAATCTTAAAATCATGCAGAATTTCCCTGGGGATATTAATAATGTTTTCGTGAATATAATTTTAATAATTTTCTTTGAGTTTAAGGAGTTTTAACCATTTATTTCTGATACGCTTGTATCTGTTACCTCATAGGTCCTACGTTATATCACTGAACAGGTTGTGTGAAAGGTCGATAGAAAGAAGTCAGAAATAAGTGCCACGGAATAGAGCAACGGACTTGCGGTTACTGGATAGTGTTCTAGATCACCACTGTCAAATAGAAATAAGACGCAAGACACACATATAATTTTAACATATAATTTGAAACTTTCTATAGCCACATTAAAGTAAAAACAAAGGCAAAATTAATTTTAATAATTATTTCATTTAACCCAATATATCTAATATATTATTTCATCAGGTGCTCGATATAAACAACGATTAATGAGATATTTTACTGTTGTTCCATACTAAGTCTTAGGAATCCAGTGTATATTTTATACTTACTGCACGTCTCATTTTGGACTAGCTACATTTCAAGTGCTCAACAGCCAGATGTGGTTAGTGTCTGTTCTATTGAAGAGCACAGGATTGATATTATTGAATAACAGCAATCTGCTGAGTGCTTATAACCTATAAAGGGGGCCACCCTTATAGGTATCAACAAATTCCAATCTTTCAAATGAATGTGACTACCAAAGGCAATACTTGTGTATATTTTCATATTTCAATCAATTTTTAAAATCTTTCTGAATCACCAAAGAAATGAACCTTGTCTTTGGGTCACTAATGTGATTTCTTAAATGAGATATGTTTTGTTCTTTGTGAAATAACTACACCTAAATTAATTTTTCTTAAGGTCCTTATTTTAAGTATGGCCAAAACTATGGCTAGGATTGAAAGTTTTACGTTTAGAGCAACGTTGTTTTCTTGATTTGTTTGGCCTGTAGTCTGATAGAGAAATGTTACTTCTTCTTTGGTAAGCTGTATAGAATTTAGATTATGACTGCTAAGTTTCCCCTTTAGCATTTTCAGCTGTCCCAGTAAGACATATGGAAACGATACAGATTCTAGAACGCTTGACTCTACTCTCTGCCAGTGAACTTATACCATAGGCAGAAGTATTAACATCCAATATGAACCAGCTATTGAATTCAGGGGTTCTGTGGAGAATGCTTCAAACAGTCAATAAACTATGGATGGTTCTTAATACTGTTGATGCCTAGAAGGTAATTTCAGTGTATTGTTACACGTAATAGATAAGTGTATAGCAGTGATTATATACAGTAACCTAAACTTAATGGTTGAAAAAAATTGTTGAGTGTTTAACAATATAAATCCCCTCTGAAGACTACTAATTAAAGAGTCATTATAACTTTCAGAAAAAGCATAAATTTGATCTTAAGAAACAGAGAGAAACTATAAAGTATTTCCAACTTGAGAAACTTCCTTAAAAGTGAGTTCTCCTCTATAGGCATCTGTCATTTGTGGCTAATTGTGATTTAAATCACTGTGTGTCTTGCATCATTGTGGTGGCTCCAAATTTTGCTGCACATTAAAATCACCTGGACAGCTGTTAAAACTTGTTCCCCAATTGTAACCCATGCCAATTAAATCAGAATGTCTGCGGTTGGGAGTCAAGCACTAGTATTTTCTTTTTTTAAGATTCCCCAGTTGATTCCATTATGCAGCAATGTTTAGAGAACACTTGATTAATTATTTCTTTAGTCAAATGGGTCTCTGCTGGTCCATAGATTGCATCAGAAACACCTGTTCAGCTCTGAAAACCAGGATACTGGGCTGGCCTTCCCTGAGATATCAGATGCTTAATGTTCAATCAAGTAAGTTCGATGTGAAAAATAAAAGCATACACTTAAAAAATACTGTAAGAATTTTCATATTTTTAAACAAGGCTGTTTTGTAGTCTTCTAAGATTAAATACAGCGGTCCTGTGTTCTTTTGTTTTGTTTTATTTTAAACTGAGGCTTTGGAATATTTTATGTGAGTAGGAAACCTCTAGGAGTTCAAAAAAGGTTGAAATAAATGGTTTCTAACTAAATGCAGCGCACATTCTTGGATCAGTTTTCAAAGGCTGATCAAAACCTGCTGTGTTTAAATAACAACATGCTGTTTTTCATCACATCCGTTGATGATGTAAACAAAATGTGTAACTATATTAGTAAATGTTAATATTCATGTATTTTAAGTTAAGGTTACAAAATTTGTCACAATGTGATTTTTTTATTCAAGTGAAAACAGATGTGTGCAGCTATTTTGAATATTGGTTTATAAACATGCATATTCTTTATCAAATGAACTTGTAGTTTTTTGTGTTTTCTTTCACTACTGTTCACCTGAAAGGAACAGTTCAAGGGACTGGAATCCAGGACTGTCTGGCTCCAGAGCCTACGTGTATCCACTTCTGTTAACGCCACACACGTCAAATGGCCATACAAGGCTAGAGTCGGTTGGGAGCCTTAGGAATTGAGTGGAGGAAAATCGAAAATCGTAGTAGTTTCCCTGGAGCAGTTACTTAAAGGATTTGATATTTAAAAAAATTGTAAAAGCAGAATAAAAATTTGAAGATATTTTTAAGTATTGATAAATTATCCTTCATTCCACTGTTTTAACAGTAAGTTACATTTTTTATACTTTCCCTCCATCTTTGCTTATGCATATATATTTTCACATAATGGAATTCATAATACCCAGTAGGGAGTCTGCTTTCTTTCATTTAAATTTATATGAAATTTTTTTTGCAAGTTGTTTACTTTTGATAATTATTTTATTGGCTTCCTAATGATCAAACTGATGTATCATAACCGTATAGGGTGCTATTACTAGACCGGGAGGTTGATGACTTTTTTCAGGATTACAATAGGCAATGTTATCAATTTAGGTATTTTTACTTTTTCTTTCTTTTGGATTACTCTTTTAGGATGAATTTTTGAGCCTGAGATTACTAAATTAAAAGGTAGAATTTATTTTTAGCACTGTACATTTTGCAATTGGGGAAGATGCAGTAAAACTGAAAGGGAAGCAAACAAATCCACTCTCCTCCCGCTGCTCCCCCTACAGCAAACCTCTCCCCAAACTAGTTGCTCAAACTTGAGAAACTGTCTCACGTTTTACTTTTTTGAGACACTAGTATCGGAGCCAAGCTTAGGCTATTCAGAAATTGACAAAATCACACTTTGGAGAGATCACGATTAACTCCCTACCTTTGAGGAAACTGAAGTGTACTTCGTGGCAAAGAATAACAACCCGGTTTTAGGAGGGACAGAAGACGGATGAGCCTTGATGGAGCAGAAGTGACCGGGGCGGGAGCGCTCTACAGCGTTGCTCTGGTTGAAGTCGCTATCCGGGGAAGCCTGGAACATCCTGAGGGTCTGCGGCCACTCGTCAACCAGCCTTGTCGCCTGGCCGGGCTCAGGCTTCTGGCAGTTCCCGCCTCCGTCTGTGCGACACCCGGGCCGACGTGAAGTTCGGAAACGTGAGCTGAGCGGCACTGACGGGCGCTCTGGGAAGAACTCGGCAAGGCTTTCCTTTCGCTTGGTCTACAGACCTGAAGAATGAGACTGCGAGTTTTCAAGGAAACGGATACATGGGTTAAGTCGCCGGTTTCAAAATCTCAAAATGGAGAAGACTTTTCCTTTAAACGCTGCGCTGTGCTCCCATCCTTCGCTGTTCAAGCGTTCGCCTCCGGGCCACGAAATACTTTGCGTTGGTTTTTATTGCGGAGGTTTCTCTCGGGGGCCCCTTAAGCTCACGCCGGGACTGGTTTCTTGGTTTCTGCTCTGGCGGGTGATTGGGTGCTGGGAGTCGAGGGGGCGGGAGGCAGGAATTCGTCCGCAAGAGCGCTTGCGCGCGGCCTGGAGAGAGCGGAGGAGGGAGCGGGTGAGGCGCCGGAGTCCGCACTCGGCCAGGGTGAGGAGGCGAGAGGTTTGGGGCTTCTCCTCTCTGCCAGGCTCCGCAGTGTGTGCTCGCAGATACCATTTCATTTTCTCCCGGGACTCGGAGCCCAGGCAGCGCTGCCTCGGTTTTCCTCAGAACAGGCCAGCCTGTCTCTCCTGGGGTGGCGCGCAGCCTGCCCGAAGAGAGCCTTCTGCTCTCGCCTGGCCGCCATGCGGGCAGTCGGGGTGACCGCGTCCACGGGCCTCGGGGTTCTGAACACGCGGAGGCCAGAGGGATCCTGTCCTGAACCCCGAGGAGAGGCCCCGGGCCCCCTTGAACCTCCGCTGACTCGTGGCAGCAGGGGCGATGGCGGGAGGCGGATCGGGGCTCGTCCTTTATCCCCTGGGGGGTTGTGGTGAATGCAGGTGGGATGGATTTCTAGGCTGTATCTGAGGAACTAGCTGGCGTTGCGTTATTGGCTGGGGTGAAGGGGTTAGAGTCCACCAAATCTCTACTCAAGAGTTGCACAGATAGAATCACAGAATAGTAGAACTGGGAAATGCCTCAGAATAGTGGTTCTTAGCTTGTTTTGGAACACATAGGCTAGGGGTCAGGGTATAATTGGCTTCATAAGCTGTTGAATTACTCTTTTAACCATCCCTCCATCCCCAGGTCGAATTTGCCGTTTTTTTCCACTATTGCAAGGAAGTCCTCAGTTGATAACAGTGCATATCAGTCTCCCCTCTGTTTTCAGTTATTTTATTAGGATATAGTTCTGGGAATGAGAAATCCACGGACTTTCTCTTCAGAGAAACACAGTCATGTACCAAGACTTCTGCATGCAATAGCAAGAGAGCACAGTCTCTGACTTCCGTCTCTGGATCCTAGATTAAGCATAGGTGGTTTAGAAGAGGTGGGGATTAATGTAGATCACCTCCTCTGTGTCAAATACTGGAGTTTAGGCACGTTCTATCCATTAACTTACTTAATTCTTAACTCAATGCCTGGCTAATTTTCGTCAAAACTCTATCGGGTAGATAATCTTATCTCCATTGCACAGATGAAGAAACAGACTGAGGTTCAGTGATTCACACAGTGGGACTCACACTTAGGCTTGCTTTACTCCAAAGCCCATCTTCTTTTCATTATACCCTTCTGACCTTTAAATCAGAATTATCAAGCACCTACTGTGTGCCAAGGCATTTTCTCCCTTACAACAGTTTTTCAATTAGGGATTATTACAGATGAGGATCTTAGTCTAGAGAAGTGAAGACATGATCAAGGAAACACATCTGAGTTGTGGGAACCTGATCTAGAACTCGTACTTCTACCTCCTGGTCCACAGCTTTGGCAGAGTAGGGATACAAATCCGGATTTGTCAGATTCCGAGACATGTTCTCAACCACTGTGATGGTTAAGACTAGGAAATTCTTTTACTTGCATTTGTTTTGTTGATACATTTAGGAATCCCCTTTTTATTTCTAGACTTCTGTCCTAGTCTAGTTGGGTATCTGGTTTTCTTTGAATGGCATTGTTTCAGTCTTGATTTTCATTTCTGCTGCAGTTAGGAATCTAAGTAAACAGGAAAGCATGACTCTTCAATATGGTCTGAATGTACAGTTGGTGGGGTGAAGATGAACTTTCCTTGTAAAGCTTGTCCATCATAGCTTGCTATAATGAATTCTGCAAGTATTTTTCAGCAGTTAAGTCTTCATTAAGATAAAGATGCCGATAATTCATAACGTATACTGAATCTGTGACTACATTCATTTTCTCAGATAGTAAATGGATTGAAAATATTTGCTGGGTTCATGGAAGAACATGTAACCTTTCAAAAAATAATCCTAATCGCTATGAACTGTATATGGTTAGGAGGCAAAGGAGAGTATTCTGAAAACTATTCTCAGCTCATTTGGCACTTCTATTTACTTTACGGAATTACTACCTTCTACAAAGTATTTACTGTCTTTTACACAGAATACTATATTTCTCACCATATTTTTTGAGATGTTTCAATCATATAGAAAATTAATAGACCAATGGGTAAGCCAACTTTCCAGAGTTGTTCAATCTTAATATTTTGCCATATTTACTTTATACCTTCTTTGCAAGTAACATTACTAGTATGCTGAATTTATTCTTTTTCTTTCCTAGAAGTGTTGTTATACTTTTGTTACATATGTATGTATCCATAAACAATATAGAGCATTACTTTACCTGTTTTTAAACTTTGTACAATGATATGATACTGTACCCATATTTGTTCAGAAGTGTTTTTAGTTGCTTAACATTATTTTTAAGAAGTAGCCTTATTGATTGTTCATCTATTTTAATTGCTGTGTAGTATTCCATTGTATGAATATACCAGAATTTTTTTATCCATTTTCCTTTTGACAGACATTTAAGTTGTTTACATTCTTTTGCAATTCTAAACAATGCTGCTATGAACTTTCTTATGCATGTTTCCTTATGTTCCTGTGGGAAAGCTTTTGGATATATACATAGGACTGGACTTCCTGGTGTTGGGTATCTTCAACTTTACTAGAAATTGTTAATATCTGTCCAAAGTGGTTGTAGCGATTTACACTCCCCTTAGCAGTATCCTCCATTAAGTTTTCATCCAAGATATTAGTGTACTCTAGTTTTAAAGAAATGACGGTGCTTGCATCATTAAGGCACAAATTGCTTTGTTCATTTCTTTTATGCTTATATGCTTTTAAGTCCAACATAATTTTAGGGAGAAAGATAGAGGAATAAGGTCTAGATTGAACTAAATACTAATTCTCCCTTCTGCTATTGCTATGTTCCCTCAAGTACAACCTTACTTCTTGTTGTGTTTGTACTTGTGATGGAGACAGACCCTAATGAAGTAAATTGTTTACTGATTTTTTTATTGTTTTTGTGTCAATAGATTGTCCGAGGATTAAAAAGTAAGCAGCATTGTTTGTTGGAGAGCCCTACAGAAAGTGGGAAAAGCTTAGTCTTACTTTGTGCTGCTTTAGCGTGACAACAGTCTCTTCTTCGTGGTAAGTATTTGGTTGATATATTCAGCTTGATTATTGGGACTTGAAAAAAATATAATAAAGTACTTTTTATCCAGAATGATTCATTTAAAGAAATAGCAGTAACTAAGAATATACTTTTGGTCTTTCTTTTAATCCTCCCTGCTTGATATTTTAATGTCTCAATATAAACGAATACTCAAGTGGTTGTGCCTTTATTACATTATTAATCTTTGACTATTAACTATAAAACTCTTGGAAGAAACCGACCCTCCTTTATGTGAACTTGGAGACAGAGGCCAAGGTGAAGCCTTGGTGCCCCTCCACACTAGTGAGCTGCAGAAGGGCTGCAGAGTCCTGTGAATCTTTGGCGCCCCTCCTGGCTCCCTCCGGAGTTGACATTGCCTGCACAGAGGAGCCCAGCTCCTTACAACGTCATGCTGACGTCACTCATCCAGGCCTGTTTTGAGTGGTGGTCTGTGCTACCTGTCACCCCTTCTTGTTATTCTTCCATCTCTAAGTTTGTGCCTTAGGTTCATGTGACACCAGCCCACAGAGGTAATAGATATTATGTCATATACACTGGGCGACATCTCTAGGAAGTAGATTCTAGCCTGATCCCCATGGTGCAGGTTTAGAGACTGGGGAGGACCTGAGAGGTACAGGGACTTTCTCAGGATGAAGAACTGGTAAGAAAAAGGAGGTCTGCATTCATCTCTGTCTCCTCAAAGCTAGGACCCGACTTAGGGTTCCAGGGAGCTGTGGCTAGGGCTGTGTAGGCTCCTTGTGTACAGCTCAGGAGATGACATGGGGGAGGAGGGTTAGCAGCCAGGGCACAGGGGGCAGCTCTGGACAAGTCTGATTGAGGGAAGGGGCCTAGGTAAAGGAGTCTTGAAAAAAGACCTCACTTCCTTGGTCATAGACCTCAAAAGATCTTAGAACTCTGGTAACCAGGCACCCACAGCCCCCCATCCAGCTCACTTGACTGGAGACAGTCAACAGGAAAAAATATTTTGTTGTTGTATCCCAACTTTTGGAGGATCTAGGCACAAAAAAACCCAGAAAGAGAAACTTTTTGGTCGTTGCTGACGTTGGCTCAGCCCTCATCCCCGACGCCTCTGGGTGTCTGGCAGGAGGCAGTGAAGGGTAACACGGGGCAGCCCAGGAAAGGCTAGTGCAGGCCAGGTCACAACTGTGATCCCACCTGATCAGCCCCACACCCCTTGTCCCTCATCTTGTGTGTGTGTGTGTCTGTGTGTGTTTGTGTGGAGGGGAGAAGGCAGGGTATGAGGGGCAGGCCATTCCTGGGCAGGAGCTGCTTGTTAGGTGTCGGAAGTGTGGTGGGCCTATCATGTTCATAGCCCAGGTCATGGCTGGCAGCATGAGAAGGTGAGCTCCTCTACTCTTATGTTACTGAGCCATAGAGGTTTCATCTCTTTTCCTGCCTGACCATAGTTCTTTGCAGGGATGTCCCTCTGTGCCTGAACTGAGGAGCAGACTTTCTCTTGGGGGATGACCCCAGTGGCAGTGTGCAGGCAGCCCCTGATTCCTTCAGGCCCAGCTCCCGAGCAGTCTTTGCAGATCTCCAGTAAGAAGGTCATCGAGGAGCTGCCCAATGGTTTCAATTTCACCAACTCACTAGGCAAGGGGAAGGTGCCTGAGGCCACAAACACCATCCAGTGCTGCTCTGAGATGAGAACAGGAACAGGGGGTCTCCACACTCAGGACCTTGAGATAACCAGGTTGGACCAGAACTAGGGAGTGACCAGACTGGGGCTGTCCCTTTTTCAAGCTAAAGGGGATGTACATGCAGGTAACCTTGCCTGTTTCGGAGCTGAGCTGCCATGACCCTCTTAGCCTTGCCTGGTGTGAGCTTCTGGAGGCCACTGAGGCAGAGGCAGAGGGTAAGGGGGACTGCAGGCTGGATATTCCTGGAAGGGAAGTGGGATTTTTCCTTTGTTCAGAAGGACACATGGAAAGTCAGCTATGTGGGTGAATCTTTCTCTTTATCCCACTGTAGCGCCAGCTGCAGAGCTCCAGTCAGTGGCAGAAGCAGAGCAGTGGGCAGTGGTGGAGGTAGAGCTGGCTCCAGCTCTGTTGACAACACCCCTTCTAGCGTTGGAGCCAGAGTCACCTCCATCAGCAGCGTTGGAGCTAAAGCAAGGGCCAACATTGGCTCCAGCAGGAGTGGGAGCTGCTGAGCTGGAGTCACCTGGATCATCATTTCTAGTGGGAAGTCCGTCTCCACCTGTGGCTGTTAAGGAGCATGAGAAGAAGCCCAACCTCACGGCCTTCTCTCCTAAGCAGGTGGTAGAGCAGTTGACCGTGATGGATGCAGTGAGCAGCTGGGCTCTCAGGGCGGGGTGGAACAGGCCTTCCCTCTGCCATCGTTGCCCCAGTTCTGATCCAGACTCCCATGATCTGGGCCCAAATCCCAGCTCCACCCCTTACCAACCATATGACCTGGGCAACTCCCGGAACCCTCAAGCCTTTGCTGTCCACATGCAGACCGTAGTGGTGGACACTAACAGGACCTGCTCCACAGAGTGCCTGTGCTGGCTCCATGAGGTAGAAGAGATGGAAAGCTGGGCAGGGCCTGGCCCATCAGTGGTGGAGGGGAGCTCAGTGTGTGCAGCCAGGTCTATGGTGGCCCAGCCGTCTCCTCAGGAGGCTCAACAGCCTCAGGACTTGACACCTGATGTGTGCTTCACTACAAGGGAGACAGACAAGGCCAGTGGTTGTAGCTGCCACGGGGGAATGTGCATCAGAATGGAGAGTGGGACCAGAGTGGAGATCAGGGTGGTGGCAGATGCCCCCTTGGGATGAGCAGAGTTGAGCCATCATCTGGAGCTTGGAGTTAGCCAGGACGGGCTGGGTGCAAATACCCCTCTCCCTTCCCTACCGTGATTGGGCCCTGGGTCATCCTGTGTTGGGTACCCTCGGTGGACAGAGAAGAAAACCCAGGGACTCTCACAAGGCTCAGGCCACATCCTGAGCTTCCTGAGCTCTAGCTGTAAACTGTGAAAACTGTGTGGGACTTTAGTGGCTGTGGACACAGAGGTGGCCTGTGGCAGGGCTGGATGACACTTCCCCTGTCCCCCAGGAGCTCTTCTGGAAGGTGGTGCCCTCTCAGTGCCTGGGATCCACCTGGCACAAGAAGAATAAGCCTGGCAGTGAGCACTAGACACCCACCATCCAGGCCACCATCGACCAGTTCAGAAGGGTGGCCAGCCTCGTCATCACCACCTGCCTCGGTGACGTGAGCATGACAGCCCAGTACAGGGCGAGGGTGGTAGAGCACTGGGTCCAGGTGGCCCAGGTGTACCGTGGGAGGCCCAGTGGAGCCCCTCTCTGGAGACTTGGGAACTGCCTCTCCACCTTTATCAGCTCCCAGGATTGAAGTGTGTGGTCTAAGCTCCTGCAAGTCCCTAGGCCCTTCCTGCCAGAGGCCCCGCTGACCTTGACTCCAGGTCCCAGTGGGAGGATGCTCACTTCCTACCTGGCTCCTTCCCTGGGTTGAGCTAAACTCCTCCTCCTTGTGAGTGTTACTTTCTGAATCCTAAATGTCCTTCTGGGGCTCCCTGAGAATCTGTCTCATCCAGGAGGGGAGATGTAAATAGAAGGGGACTGAAGCTAGAGCAAGCGGGGCTCCAGTGCCCAACCTCACACCTCATTCTCTTCCCTTCCCCAGGAGTGTGAGATCTGGAAGTACTTCTCCTCGTCCCGCACTTTCATCTCTGCTCTGCAGAAAACCTCCACAAGCCACCTGAAGAACACATGGGGGTAAGTTTCCCTGTGGGTAGGCCTCTCTGCATAGGAGGACCAGGATGGATGGGGGATCTCCTGTATGTCTGCCATTGGTGCCTCAGTCAGCCGGGAACTCCTGGGAGGCAGCAAATGATGGGGACAGGGCCTGGGAGTGGGTAGTTGGTCTCTAAGTCTCCTGGTGTCCTTAGTGAACCAGTTCTGCTTCAGGACTCGGTTTCCCTAAATGTCAGCTATTGGGTTGAGCCACATTGGAGATTTCCAAGTGTTTATAGCAACAGAACTCTATGGTCAGTTGAAATTCATAGTGTTCAAAACAGAGCTGCTCTGTAGAGCTGGAGAGTGGAGACCCCAGTGACTAACAGGAGAGCCCCCTCCCAGTCCCATGAGACCTTAGTGCTCAGAGGAGCCCAGTGAGAACACTCCTCCAGGCAGGTTGAATCTCTTGGGTTGTCAAAGAAAAGGGATTTGCACTCAGACCCCTCACATTATCCCTAAATTTATCCTTCCCTCTTTCCCCTCCCCTAAGGTAAAGCTCTGAAAAACTTAAGGAGCTCTATAGCCAAGATGAGTCCTTGAGCAGAGAACTGATGACCAAGATAGAGTGGAGGCTGCGGGTCTGGAAAAAAGAGGAAGGGGGAGAGGGGCAGGGTTACTGGGCAGGCTGTGGTTTTGATAGTTTCTCACTTGAACTTTCTCTGAAACATTCCAGTCTATCTTGTCCAGGTTAACAAGCAGAGGGATCTGTTCAGCTCATGGGCAGCAGGGTGCCATTTTTGGGCAGGAGGCCCTGGTCATGGGACACAGTGGTGTTGGTTGGGCTGTTCCAGGAGGAGTTGCTGAGCTGGTGCCATCAGCAGGTCTCTGGCTTCCATGCACGTCCATCCTGCTGGATGTAGCTTCTTCCAAGCTGTTGCGGTGGGTTTAGCCCTCAGCCTTAACCTGTCCTCAGGAAGCCAGGCCCCTGCTGCTCCTTCTGTCTTCACCACGTCTCCAAGGGGAGGACACCCTGCCTGTCCCAGGGACATGCATGGCAGAGGATTCCCATGGTCCAGGTGGACAAACAGGCTGCTCATCCTTGGGCCTGAACGGCTGGACCAGAGACAGATGTGTGTGCTTTCGGGGACCACCCCCGGACCCTTAGAGCAGTCACTCGAGTCAACCACAAGAGTCTCATCTGAGTGCCTGGTTGGCAATGACATATGCCCCCAGGGGCTTATGAGAAGCATCTAGGTAACTCATGGATTCTTAGTGGATCCTGCTGAAAGGACGTTAGGAGCTTCACGTAAATGAGGAAGCAAAGCGTCCTGTCACCACCTTCCCTGTGGATCAGAGGTGGCACATTGGGGGTTCAGTTCCTGAGTGGATAAAGAAAGAGTTCAGGGCAGGGGAATGTCCTGAGGGGTTCCTTGGTGAGGAGAAGGCTTTGGCATGGCCTCTGGCCAAGCCTGGGGGCCAGACACTCCACGAGACTGGGGCAGGCAGGAGCCATGCAACCAGACGCCCAAGACACCCCGTCCTCTCCACTGCTCGGCCCAGGACCAAGCTGTGAGAGCTCAGAGGACAGGACTGTTGTCAGTGGTGGGGCTGCGGGTTAGGTGAGGATGTGGGAACAGGGCATCTGGCTGGGAGGGGCAAGCGGCCTCTCCTCTTTGGGCCCCTGAGCAACTCACTGCCCCTGTTTGGGTCTCTGTCTCCTCATCAGGGAAGGGAGGGATGGTGATTGTGTGGTGCAGGCCTCACAGGGTGGTGATGAGTTAAGAGGGTGGACAGGACTGTGGGAGCTTTCTGCCTGCTCCACCTGGAGGGGTGAGGGCGAGCACAATGATGACAGTCATGTGACACTGAGTCATCAGGAGTACTTGTGAGGTAGCTGGAGTTCTCACACCTTCCATATGAGAAAACAGGCTCAGGGAGGCCAGACAGAAAGCCCAAGCTCACACCCAGAGTGAAAGTTGGAGCTGGGCTTGTTCTAGAATCACAACATCTTGGAGGATGTATTGGCATTGGTACCAGTTGACTCGAGTCAGATGTCCAGGTTCGGAGGCCAGTGGTGCTGGAGAGAAATGGGGTGAGGGGAGTATGGCCCGTTGACACTCTCCTCGACCCTGGCAGGAGGGGCCCTCCACGTTTACCCCCCCGCAGATCAGCCCCAATAGAGTGCAGGAGAAGCAGCAGCAGCAGCAGGTGAGTGTGCCTGTGGGGGAGGGGCTCTGCCCTCCCAGCTGGAGGCCTCAAATCAAGAGAGGACGGTCCTTCCTCTTGCTGCCACAGTGCCTGAATCCCCCAGTAGAAGTGACCAGGAGGAGGGCCTGGGAGATCTGGTGCAGGATGGTTGTTGTGGGGAGGACCAGGGACCGCATAGCCTGTGATTTGCCAGAAGCCTCCCCTGGGAGGTGAGGAGGAGGAGTGTGGTGTTCTTGGGGTGTGAAGGGAGGAGGAATTGAGGGGAGGCTGCTAAGGGTCCTAGGCTGCTCCCCGTGGGAACCCTGGGGTGGGCCAGGAGGCTGAGGGTGAGGACTTTTCAGGGGAGGGTCTGCAGGGGGCCGACTTGAGAGCAAGGACTCATCCCACCCACACTCTGATGTCACAGAGTGTCATCCCCTATATTGGCACTGTCCTTGGTCACCTGCTGATGCTGCACCTGCTGATGGGTGATAATCTCGAGGTGGGTGCACCTGAGGACCAAGCATTGAGGCCCAGGATCCTGAGCATTGGGATGTGGGAGCCCCTGAACTGAGCTCTGAGCTCTCAGCACTTGGTACATCTCTCCTGAGAGCCTCACAGCTGCCTCTGGGAGCTGGGGCATCAGGCACATCTTAGGGATGAGTGAACAGAGGTTCCACCTGAGACACCCATTCCGGTTCCCCAGGCTGGGGAAGCTCAGAGCTGCCTGATGGCACAGCTGCGTGAGGTTTTATCTGAGCTGGACTCAGCCTCTCCCTCCCATGCTGCCCGTGGAGGGAGAGAGGATTCGGGCCCCTCCAAGTCAGGCAGCACATAAGTGGCTGAGCAGTCCCCTCTGCCTGAGGCCTCAGACTCCAAGTCTGTCATCAGAGAGGGTTGTGCTGCCACGTCCCTTAGCCTCTCCCCCATGTCCCCCTTCTCTGGATCCCAGAGCCAGGCCTAGGTCCAAGTCCTGTTTTCTCTGCATGCCCGGCCCCCTCTGGGGACCTGGCAGTAGTGCAACATGAGAAGGGGTGGGCATAGGGGGCTAGTCAGGCTAGGGGGCTCTGTCTGATGGACTCTGGCTGTCTGCCTTCCAGGAGAATGAGATCAACCTGACAAGAGGACTGAAGTGAACAGCTGCCGCACCCCCTTCAGGGGAGGGGAAGGAGGAGGAATTCAGAGACCCTCTGGACAGAACAGTCCCTGGCTCCACCCCCTGTATCTTACATTGAGTGGACGAGTTTGATAACAGAGAAGTGGGAGACCCATCCAGTTGGCAGGTGGGTTGAGGGGAGGATGGCATCAAGGAGAAAATCCTGGAGGAGGCGCTGCTTATTCCCATTCTGAGAACAGGTAAAACCTGGTAGGAACTGGAGGGAAGGACAGTTCCCAGGACTGGTCCCTGCCCCACCCCTGACACCCGACAAGGCCCATGCAGCATCCCTCACCCAGGCCCTAACTTCAGCCTCTCATTCCCTCTGGTCCCAGGAATACCCAGTCATGAGGGAGATCCTGTTGCTCCAGGTGGCCACAAAGAATTACAACCTAGAGCCCGAGGAGTGATTTGGGGCCTGGTTCCAGGACATGGAGCTGCTCAACGAGAGTGATAGGTGAGGCCGGGCAGGAGTTGGGTGAGGGCAGGGGTGGACTCTCCCTGTTGGCCAGTCCAGAGATCCTGTCACACATTGTGGAGGGGCAGTAGTTATTTGTTGTAAACAATAAATGCCATATTTGAATATTATATTAAAGTCCTGTTCCCTTTACAGTCTGGGAGTTGTGGTGTGGTTCTCTCGCTTTCTGTAGGCATGTAAGTGAGACACTGAATCTCACATTTCTCCTTGAATCACGAACTCTTCCGGGTCATCAGCTTATTGTATGTGGGAGAAGGGAGAAGGGCCAGCCCCTTCCCTGGCTAGTGGGGACACCCCCAAATCCCCCTAATTCCGAAGACCAGTTCATTTCAGTATCATTCAACTCCTCCGGGAGCAGACATGGCCCCCCGCCCGTTCTCTTGGGATTTAAATGTTGAAGGTACTTTCACAGGCAGAGCAACAACCACTGAAATGTGGGTGTCTTTAAAACAGCACTACCCAGGACCATGTCGTGCCACAGGCAGGGGCTGCCTTTCTACATTCTTGAGGAACAGGGAACATTTTCTGCTTCTCTTGTTGAGATTTCTTTTGACTAAATTTTAGGAACTTGTAGTTTTCTAGTTCAATCTCTGGAATTGCATCAGCTCTAAGTGGGGAAAACAATGTAAAAAGATCAAAACGTGCACTTGGAGAGGACAAGGCCCAAGGAAGCTCATTTGCAAATGGACTAAAGACAGGAAGGATCTAGCTCCTGAGGCCCCTCTAGGGGCTCCCTGTTCACCCCTGACCTGGATTTGAATCCTGCTGTGATCCTTGTCCAAGACTCTGAATTCCTTTTCCTGCTTGTTTTGTATCCAGGCGGAAAGATTTGTGATGCAGCTTTTAAGGCTACTGCTGGGCCTCGTTCCATAAACATGACTGCTCCCTGTGAACTAGGATTTTCAGCACCCCTGCCTTCCTTAAGCAATTCCCTTTAGGGCAGAAATTCCCTAGAAGGTCCCAAGCCTCCTCTCTGGCTTGGCCAGAGGATCCCCGGTGAGCTCTACTTTGACAGTATAAGGGACCATAATCCTGGCCAGTGAGTGACTCTACACTGGCCCTTGCTGTCCAAGGTGACATCTGAGCCCGTGTCGTTCTTAGGTCCGTGATCTTGGACAATCCTCCAGTTTACATACTAAGTGTTGGTGTTACCAACTCGTCCAAATGGGGCAATTGGGCCCAAGCCCTTAAAATGTGTCACCCCTGGGTGGTTGTGTTTTTTTCCCCAATCCTGTGCTGTGGTTACATTACCACAACCTCCTGGGTGTGAAGACTGTTTGGAGCTTTGAAAGATGAGGTATGACAGGGGTGTGGGGGGCTCCAGCAGGGAATGCCACTGAACTGATGGTCCATGGACGTGCATGAACACAGCCTTATCAATTAAAATACTGAAATGCTTCCCATCTGGTGCTGAACAGACACTGCTCTGAGCTCACACAGAGAACCCACCCCATGACTAGGAGATTTCAAATGGTTACCAAGTGGCATTTTGAACCTCATCACTTGGGAACACCCTGTAAGACAAGGGACAGATGAATCGCTTGGCACTTGTGAGGTATCCCCTACTTTCTGATGGCTGCAAGTGTCACCCAGACACACAGGCTGCACTCTTCCAGGGAAGCCTTGTCAGAACAGCCAGAAGTTGAGGATGAACCCTGGTTCCCGTCATCTCAAGACCTTCCTGACATGGCACAGCCACCCAGGAAAGTGATTTGGTAATGGAAATACTGGGAAGGCCGTACTTTCCCTCCAAAGAGAAAGAGAAGTGCCAACAGTGAAAGCTTGATCCCTCAAATAGACAACTAAATCCCAACAAGCAGTGGTTTCTTTCAGCATTACTGATGCTGAAAAGTTCTCTTTCGGTAATAGCACGATCCCCCAACTGCCATGTCCATTTCCATGAATCACATTTCCAACACATATGGATCTAAAAAACTGTGGGAAATCTGGTATTTCCTTAGATGCAACTCTGAATTGGCATGCAACAGAGAACAGAAAAATGGAGACCTAGAAGTAAATATCTAATTTGAGAACATAGACACAAAAGTGATTTGAAATAATATTTTGGAGTCTATTGGAATATTACACAAAAAGAATAATCCACTTTATGTAGGTTTTACTGTGACTGTGATGGGAAAAGCTGAATCATCCCGTGACGTTGATAACTGGCTGCTGACTTTAAAATACAAATAAATATTGTACATAGTAAAGGAAAATGAGAAAACAGCATGAAAAAGGAAGATCTTTCTCTCCTCACCTGCAACTCAACCTCTCACCTCAGAAAGAAACCTCTATCTATATTTTCTATGTCACGCAGCAGAGTTTAATACAAGAAAAGTATTGGTATATTTTAAAAGTTCAAGAGCTCAAAGCAAGGAAACATTAGGGACGCAGCCATGAGACCTCACTGAGGTACCTGCTCCATTTCATCTGCTGTCAGGATGGCCTTCTTGGCCCCTCACTTTCTCTGCCTCACTAGCAAGTCTGTCCGCCATCAGTGCTATCACCAGTATCGCTCCTGTGCTCTTCACTGCCCTTTCCTCCTTCCTGATACCTTCTTCAGTCGTCAGAAATTGTTGGCAGTCGAGCTGTGGAATGCCCATAGCAGCTCCTGGAATCATCTCTGCCAAATCTGAAGGCCAGCAGGAGTGCTCAAGGGACCTGGAATGCAGACCACCTGCGAGCACACCTGGCAGGGATTCACCTGTGTGACTAGGTGCAAGTTTTTGCAATGCTTTGGCCAGATTGAAAGGACTTACGAGTTGTCCTGCACTACTGCAGGCCTGGAGTCCTTGCGGTCTCTCGGCCCAGCAGACTTGGTGGGGCTGGTCCAAGGAATCCTCCCAGAGACCCATCATTGCCAGCATGTGATGGCATTCTAGTCATCGTCCTCTTGAATATGTCACTGGACATCCTCAAAGGCATGGAGATGCTTAAACCAGGCTATGGTTTGGACTGGTTTTCACAGTTATGCTGCTTCCTCTGCGAAGACGTGACTGTCATCCTTCTTATCATCCTTCTTTTCCTCTTATCCTACAAAAACCAATCATGAAAGTGGGTCAAATGATAAAAGAAGCCTGCCTTTTTAGGACAATTATCCTGGCTGTTTTTACTTCCACCCCCTCTCTATCCTCTGGGGATAGGTCTGACCTGTGTCCTGGGATGTCATCAGGCAGATTTGCATCAAGAACAGAAAGCTCAAGGTCAAAATTCAAGGCTACTCCAGATCATTTCTCCTCCTCCATCCTGTTAACACCCCCTCCTTGTTTGAGTGTGATTCTATTCTCTTCTTGTCCTTGTCACTCTCAACCGCACAAGTCCTGGCACTCCCACTCAGGACAGTCAGTCCCCAGTCCTTACTAAAACCCAAATCTTACCATTTCTGTGTTTTCTGTCTACTCATTTGCTTAATCCATTGACCACTTGTTGTTCATAGAGGTTAAATCAATAGTGATATTATCAACCACCTCCTGTTAACGACTTCCTCCAATCTCCCAGATGTTCACATAATCCTAGTGGTTATGTTCAAAAGTAAATAATTCAGAAAACATATTCACCCACCACAAATTCCTGTTCCCTAATATTTTTATTCAAACACTCATACAGTAGATACCTGTCCCTCAAGATCAGAAGTAATGCCAGATCACCAATCCTCACCTTAATTTCCTCCTACACCTATCTAATCCTGGATTCCGTGGACTACGATCACAATAATTTCCTTGGAAATATAAAAAATTCCTTACCACTCATTTATTTTGTAAACCTCCAAACCCAGAAGATCCCGATTATCTGCCATGCCGCAGCTACTGCTGGTCTTATAACAAGCTGAAGAAAAAGCACGAAACATGACCTTTTGGTACCACTGTAAACACAAAACCGTCTGCATCAACTGGGAAGCACCCATAACGCCTGGAAATTTTGTTCTCCTTTTTTTCTGTTGGCTCAATAACAAAAAGACAAGTCAATTTAAAATGTGGGCAAGAGATCATAATAGACTTTTTCCAATGAAGATATACAAGTGGCCAACAGGTGTATGAAAAGGTGTTTGGCATCGTTAATCATCAGGGAATGCAAATCAAAACCACAATGAGGTATCACTTCACACTTGTTAAGATGGCGATAATCAAAAAAACTAAAGATGACAAATATTGGTGAAGATGTGCAGAAAAGGAAACCTTGTGGGAATATAAACTAGTACAGCCATTATGGAAAACAGTATGGAGGTTCCTGCAAAAAAGAAAACTAGCATATGATCCAGCAATCCCACTTCTGGTGTATACCCACAGGAATTGAAATCAGGGTCTCAAAGAGATATCTGTACTCTAATGTTCATTGCAGCTAATTCACAATAGTGAAGATATGGAAGTAACCTAAACGTCATTGATGGATGAATGGATAAAGAAATGGAATATTCGTCAACCTTGAAAAAAGAAGGAATTCCTGCCATTTTTGACAACATGAGGGACCTAGAAGATATTATGCTAAGTGAAATAAGACAGACAGAGAAAGGCAAATACTTATATGTGGAATGTAAAATTGTCAAACTCATACAAGCAGAGGCTAGAATGGTGGTTGCCAGGGGCTGGAGGGATGGGGAAATGGGGAGCTGATTATCAAAGGATACAAAGTTTCAGTTATCAAGATAAATAAGTTCTGGAGATGTAGGATATTGCGTAGTGCCTTCAGCTAACAAAACTCTATTGCATACATCACATTTACTACTTGAGTAGATACTAAGAGTTCTTACCACAGAATGATAGTAATAAAGGAGGTGAGAGAAAACTTTGGAAGGTGATGAATTTGTTTGTGGTCTTGATGGTGATGACAGTCTCAAGGGTGTATACTTATGTCCAAATTCATCAAGCTGTATATAGAAAAATATGACACCATCGTTGATTCTTCTGCACCTTGAAATATGCCATGTCCTCATAACAAGAGAAAAATATTTGTAACTATGTATAGACGAATGTTAACTGGACTTATTGTGGTGATCATTTCAATATATACTCAAACATTGAATCATTACGTTGTACCCATGAAACTGAGATAATGTTGTATGTCAACTTTACCTCAATAAAAAAAACCACAACAGACAAAACCATTTGAATATTGTAAATGAGTTCAGTGAATCCCTGAAAGTGCCCCATTCCCATATGAGAGTTAAAGGAAGCAGAGAGGATGAAGTAAATGGAAGAAAGTTGTATAAAACAGTATTCAAATTAAAATCATTTAAGTTGCTATCAGCTCTTTGTGGCAAAGTTCTGTGCGCACTAATCTTCTTTCACATTTTTCCTGGAAATCATACTTTCAGATCCAACCCATAACAGTTTCATCATTTGCTCTAATAAGACAATTTCAACTTAATAAATAAAACCAACAGCATCCCTTATGTATGAATAAAGTTAGTGAACTTTACAGAGAAAAGAGCATGTTTGCACAATCTCAATAAAGGAAACAGAAGAACTGAATGATGATCAAGTCTCATTCAAGCTTATCTTTGAAAATCAGTAAGACCAGGTTATCTTTTCAAGGATGTGTGTAGAGCTGTCAGCCTTGGGAGATAGAAATAGTGGCCTACTCTAGAACAAAGGGCAGGCTTGCTTACTGCCCAGTATAATAAAAATAACACCCTCCAGGACAAAGGTTAGCAGACATCCTGCCCCTTATCAAAGATTTGAGTTCCTTAGGCTCTGAGATCTTGCAACCCTCTGCATGTCACCTGGCCCACTGTGTATCACCCTGTAGGAAGTGAGATTTAGTGAGCCGGTGCAGATGATGATACTCTGGCCACTGCTATTGCTGTGTCATTGAGTCCTTTGTCTCTGACCCATGGGTCTTGTGTCTTTTGTCAGCATCTGCTAAACCATTGTAGGCTAACTTATTAGCTTGCAGGTAAGGTAAAATATCAGACCTTTCACAGTTCCCGACAAGCCCTTAAAATAACTAGTAGTCTTAGGAACAGAGAGCTATCCAGAACAATATGCATGGATGGTCTTCATAGAAGACTTCATGCAACCAAAACTTTAATAAGTCTCTCTAATCTCCTTTATTTCTACCCCAATTAGAAGGAGAGGCACCAAGCTATTACAGACCTAGGGCTTGTGCAAGCCACCTGGAGACCTAGTGACCAGAAACTTCCCATGGGGAGCAAAGACAGATGGGCATATTTCCAAAATGGACCCATATGCCTCCCTATCATCCAAAAGACAGTACATTATCTTAATTTATGATGATTTGAGCCATTAAAATCTTGTGATGGGCCAAAGATACACTTCTAAGAGGAATGAGGCACATAGCAGTTGTAAGCAGATTAACACGCTTGGTGAATATCAAACGCCGAACTAAACGCAGTGTTCTAATCAATTATAAGGTAAAACAAATTTAATAAGGTCAATTAAATGATATTTAACGGTATCCTTGATTATTACTCTGCAATAATGAACAAGAAACTCATGTAGATAACTACAATTGTTCTTACTTTAAAATATGGTAGTCAGGACTGTTTGAGATAAACTGGAGATAAGGAAAGGGAGAAATAGATAAAAGTTAGCTGCTCTGAAGCCACTGTCAAGACCCCTGGATATACATGTAACCCAGGAGATCGAGGCAGACGGCTGTGTACCTAGATCCTCCTGCACTGTGGTTCTTAGGGATGTCACGGAGCTGAAGCAGCTTCCTGAATCGTGTTTACGCGTCCATGTGTACAATACCCCTGACCATAGGGATGAACCACCATTCAATCATCTCTTACACCCCCCTAATTAACAATTAGGTTTCAAAATCATTGTATCATTACATGATCATTTATTCCTCAAACCTGTGGGATGCCGAGCTAAAAGAAAATTATATTTCAATGGTTTCTTTTCTTTGAAGGACCAAGATGTTCTTTCACATTTGGAATCCGGGTTAGAAGATAAATCCATCAAATCAATGGAAACAACTGAAGAAATGGACAGAGGGATACTTCATTCATATATACACAGTTTGCAGTGTGGCAAAACTAGAGTTATATTTTTAAAAATTAGAATTTTTTGAAATTTTATAGATATTAAAGACTTTGTTCTGCTTATACTCCCTTTGGTTTACCAAACCAAACACACTCTTTAATGGGCGTTTCTAGTATTGAGTGCTAATAACTGCAACTTTTTTAAATTCTTATTTTTCCCAGCTCAAAGACCAAGGGCAGAGGTTATCAAGAGGTCAAGTCTAATCTACCTACAGATGTGGCAGGATCAACTATGGATGTTCAAGCCAGACATTGCCAGCAGAACCACATCTCTTCACCCATAGGTGAGGTTTTACAAGTAATGACAGGGACTTAAGGATATCAAAGGAAATTCTTTATTAAGAACCAAAGTTATAGATTCCTATCTTGGGTTCATTACTTTGAATTTTTGAACCAAATCATATATATCGATTGGACCATGTTCAATTCTATGATCTTTAGAAGATGCAGCCTATAGGTGAAGAGAAATAAATACAACACCAATATCTTACACTCTCTGAAGCACAACTGAGAGCCCCTGGAGTCAGAAGTTTTCAAGACAAGAAAACGTCATCCTTCATTTGAACAGAAAGAGTAGAGGCTATTCAAAGATTCAACTTTAAATTGTTAACATGACTTGTTAGAATGTGATGGAGCAACCATAATACCTTCTAAGTTTCATGATTTTTCTCCAGAATACTGAGATGGATGACCTTGAAGTGCAGCTTCCCCATACATGTCGTTATTCAGTGATAAAATTAATTTCCCTATAAAATAATTACCACAAAATTGTTACAAATATATCATAGTCTCTGACTAAAAGGAAACAAAGCAAATCGAGGAGTTGAAAGCAGTGTAATAAATTCCACACAAGGATCTTATAGCAGCATTATGTATAATAGTGAAACTGGATGTAATCCCTTTGCTATCAAAGAAGATATAAACAGATCATGGTATGCCTATTCTTTGGAATACCTCTAAAACTTCTAAAAAGGTAAGTTAAAATGATGTGCACTGATAAGGAGAGAGGTCTATGATATATGGCTTGGGAAACAACAAATTGAAAAACGATGTAGTTATGTAATTTATGTTTAAAAAAAAACTTTGTGTATTTACAAATTCATAGGAAATTTCCAGAAGAATAAGTCACAACCTCTTAACAATAGTTCCTTCTGAGTAGGAGAGTGAGTTTTCAGGGAAAGGGATGAAAGGGGAATGTTTCACTTTACTCTACATAGATCAGTGCAATTTGACTTTTTTTACAGTGTGTACTTGTTTCATAGTTAGAAAAATGAGTGATGTGACCCTTTGGTGCAGGGCAACAGTATGATGTTCACCAGTCTCTGTTCTCTATGTTACTGCACAGCATGGACTGTAGAAGAAAGCCCAGAGGAGCAATGAAGACAAAGAAGACATGACACCTGCAAAAAGTCAGTGGAGTATTTCTCCATAAGATACCTTCCAGGTGAGTGACGGTCAGTATCTTCCACTGCTTCAGCTCTCGCCATGAACCTAGAACCTGCCCAGGGTAAGCCGGAGGACCATGCCCGCTAGTCCACTCCCTGCATGGAGCCTGTTTGTGCAGGGTGACTGCCATCAAGCAGACAATGGACTCAGGATGGAGCGTGTGCCTTTGGGGAGACTGGCAGAGAGGCATAAAGTGGAACACCAGCTAAGTGCACACACCTGAGAGGCGGAGCTCCAGGTGGAGACACAAAATGTACCAAGAAACTGTGAAGTGAAGGAAGCTACTCCATCTCTCTGAGCTTCAGTGTCCCCCCTGTAATGTGTGGATCACAGGTCTACTTCACAGAGCTGTTGGGGAAGATACATAAAAGTTCCTGTGACAGCCAGTGTCACATTATTAACAAAGTCATATCCGACTTCAAAATAATCGATGAAAAGAATAATGTTAATGAGACCAAAGACGGGATGCTCAACTTCGTAAGCAGCCCCAGCAGCATGAGAATGAGAGGAGCTCCGAGAAAGCAGGGTTCTTCACAGCTCCACTGGAGACGATGAACACGGGCTACACCAGGATAAGTCGCTGTTGTACAGTGACTCGTGTAGTGAGGGTGGGTCCCTAAAGACACTGTGAAATCCAGTTACACACAGTGGCTCCTAGGAAACAACTACAAAGCAATCAACTCAGCAGATAGGAATGGGAAGGGGGCGAGCATAGGAGGGTCAGAGCCACAAAATCTGACGGAAGACACTGAACCACGAGCGCTCAGCTCTGTCAACAGCTTCTGTGGTTGCACCAGGAGATCAAACGTCTGAGAGAGCCATTGTGGGGACTGCTGGGAGCACAGTGGTCACTGCAGCCACAACCCAACAGCAGTTGCATCGGGGCACACAGACCCCGAGACATTCCTCTCCATTAATCCTTGTTTCAAGATGATGAATATCCTCATGTTACAATGTCTCCTTCCAACCCTTGTGGAGGAGTGTCATCAGAACCCCCTGAAGAGGTCACAGGCCAGAGTAGGATGGAACACTGGGGGCTGGGGGAGCGGCGTTGCACCTGACAACACGGACTATCACCCGGGTCTATTGAACACGAGAGAAGGACCCGAGGATGTGGTCCAACGAGAATTCCCTGTCTTGCCACATTCAGAGATACTGCAGAGTTTCTCGTCCGTTCTTTAAAAAAATGTTAAAGAATTCATGTCATTAATTCATAGCGAGGCAAATTCTTCACATAGTGACAGGGTCCAGTTTCCATGACCAGCTTATTCAGTTGTTTTGATAATACCCCACATTCAGGAATTGGAAATGTAACCTATTGGGATGTGTAATATAAACAAGGACTTTTTTTCATGGAGATCAACACCCAAAGTTTTAGGGAGGACATAAATCGTGAAAGCTGCTAACCATTCCTCCACAGGTTTCAATAAGACTTTTAAGTTAATTTACCAATCTCAGGAAAAGATAACTTTTCAATTCAAATTTTTTTTTATGCATTCAAGCGTACAATACAGCCAAGAGAATGAGCATTAAAAAATTAACAAGAAGGTCTTGCTTGCATTTCATCTTTTGCAAATAATCAGGATATTTTATGCTCTGTTCCTTTCACTGCTGTAATCAATTTTTAAAGAATACGTTACATCTGACTATCCCTGGGCATGTTTATCCTGGAACCTTGCCGGAATCCAAAGCAGAGATGTTAAAGCTGACGGGTTTCAAATGCTGCCCAGGTGTTGTCTACCATGAACATGCCTCTCCCAAAGCCGGACCACCGGTCTCTTCCTGAGGGATCAGAGTCATCACTTATGTCCCTGAGAGACTGGCCACTCAGGCCTGAGCTGAGATTAGGTGATCAATCTGAAGGGCAAAATGCTTAAGCTATTCTCATCCTAACGATGCTGTTTTGGAGGCCTCTGCACTGGAATAGGTTAGTGAAAACGGCCTACTAGATACTTGCCTGGGAATTGTGTTGTTCTCCTCTGCCCTTAGCAGATCCTGGGGAAACCAATGATTAACCTCACGGATGCTTTAACTTCCACATCTGTGAAAAAGGCAAGCAACAGCCAATGTTACCACTTTGCAAAACTCCAAAGTTGTGCATCCAAGAGGGACCACAAGGGTGAATTTCTCCCAAAAGCTGATGAAATGATGGCACTTTGGCTGGAGAAGGCAGAGGGCAGCAGGCAAAGTGGAAAGTTTCTGGAATGTCTAACCAGTTCCCATAAGCAGTTTAGAGAAACACCTGGCCCTGGATTAGGTAGGAGGCTGTGGAAGGACCCACAGGTACACAGGGGGGAGGAGGAATCAAGCAAAGGAGGGAGGCGGTGGGGAAGAGGCGCCAGTCTGGGCTTCAATTTTGGACAAAAGCAGTTGCACGCTGCAGGCCCACGGCTTCCCATGCAGCCGCCACACCCTCCTAACTCCCTGGTAATTTTCGTCTCGTCACATCCCTCTGGGAATCAGTCCACATGGAGCGGGTGCAGGACCTGAGTCCTGAGTCAATGGTTTGACCCTCGGCCAAGCTCACACCACCCTGCTCCTCCTCCCAGGGCCAGGCACCGCCCTGTGCCCAGAGCATCCTGGGCGTTCTAGTCCTGCAGCCCTACAGGTTGCCAGCTGGGAGCGGTTAAGAGAGAAAAGCTCCCAGCATGCACAGCTCGTGGCCCCAACTCTTGCCTTGTCCTTCGGCCCCTGGGCCCCACCCCTCTGCTTCTCCATCCCACCCTCTTCCCCACCTGTTCTGTATACCACGCCCAATCTCCATGACCTGCCCACCCCCCCAGAGTATGCGCAGTGTGGTTGGGCTGCATCCCTTGAGGCCGGGACTCAGGTAGGGGTGGGGCTCACCAACCTGGCTATTGCTGAGGTTGCCTGCAGCCCTGGTGGAAGCCCCCTGGCCAGTATTTGAAATGTAAATTCAATATCTAAAATGGAAATATCGGGTGCCTGGGATCCTGGAATTTGCCTTTTCAATGCCACCTGTCCTACCATCCCCCCTATCTCTCCAAGCTGCCATGATCCTCCCTCTGGAACCCGTGGTCAGGGTCGCTGCAGAGATCCTCCCTTTGGACCCAATCTGCCTGAAGGGCCCATACCTTGGTCAGGAGTCTTAGAAGGACTGCCCTGAGCCATGTCATAAAAAGGAGAAAACATCACATTGGACAGCCCCAATACCTGCATTATACAGACAGGAAACTCAGGTGCACTGGTAAGTGACCCCTAAGCCACTTCAGGGGAACACATGCATGCCCCTATTTCCACGCTGCACACAGGCTGGTTCACTGGACTTTCTTATCCGAGTGTGGACCTCTTGGCCTCGTTAACATAGGCAACAACACCGAAACTTCCCATTGGTCCTTCCCACAGTGTTAGGCAAGTTTGTGCAGGAAGGTAATATGCAATTTCTGCTCTAGTATAGGGCTGGCTCCTTGGGAACTAGTTTTAATATTCCTGTTTAAATATACCCGCAGAATCACAAAATAATTAAGCAAAATAATTTGTTGCTGTGGGGGGTTATGGTGATAATTCTCTGAAGTCGTTTTTCCATTTAGCTTTTCTGATTGACTCCAAATACTACAGCACCACACGCTTCTTAGACTGGTGGATGCACAGCTCCACTTCTTTCCAGGGAGAACGCACAACAGCAGAATATCCGTGGCCTGACTTTCTGGGGCACCAGTATTACTACAAGATTTGGAAGAAGCAAAGTTAGGTCATTTCCAAGGTAAGGAATTAAAAACTTGACACTAAGATGAGGTGGGAAAGTCATAAACCATTAATAATTGTCAGTAATCTGTGCCTGAAATGTCAGACTTTCTCTGAGAAAGAACTCTGAGACCCTATTTCCCATTGTTTTAAATAGGAAAATCTAGAAGGCATAGCAAATCTATCGAAAAACTATACCAATTTCCTAAGTCACAATATGACACCTAGACTTAAGTTACGAACATCGTGTGCTCCTCATTTTGTTCCTTCCAACCCAGTCCCACAGGTCTTGAGTGCATGCTGTGAACACGGCACTGTGCTAGGTCTCGAGGCCTTGGTGAGCATCGTGGTGGGGGTGGACCTTGCTGGAGAAAGATGACATCATGAAATCTCAAATCCATGCCACTTACAAAACTGAGGCAAAAATGGAAAGACCCAAGGGACCATGCAAGGATGAGGGCATTAATAGATACTTGGAAGTATTAAAATCCATCTAATGGTGTCATGAGTGAATGTGTTCCACTTTAAAACAAAACACTGCTGTTATTCTGAGATATTGAGTTAGTATCTTTGTGCAAATATGCAGGATTTAAAATGATTATTGACATATAACATGCGTACAGAAATATATGCAGAAGTCATCCACGTAAATCACAAAGAATTATTAAAAAGTGAACACACTTGTGTGACAAACAACTAGCACCAGCTTTACTCAGGCCCCGACAATCCCTTTCTCCCTATTTCCTCCCCAAAGGTAACTGATATCTTACCAGCGAACACTGTATGTCAAGTTTGTCTTCTTATACAAGTGTTTTATTACAGAACAATTTAAACAATATACAAAATAAACAAAATAGCACAGTAGGCCCGTCACCCAGTTTCAACAACTACTAATCATCTGCCATTTTTGTTTCATCCACACTCCATCCCATTCCCACCTCACTTTATTATTCTTTTAAGCCTTTGTGCATGTGTGGTGAGTAAGATGTATGCACACTGAAAGGCACAAATCTCAACCGTACAGTTTTGGCAAATAAACATGCCCATATAACTTTCATCCCTTTAAGAATAGGATATTTCCATCACCCCCAGAAAACTCCTTACTGTTCCTTAGCGGTTGAGTGCTCGCGCTCCGCTGCTGGCAGCCCGGGTTCGGCTCCCGGGCGCGCACCGATGCGCCGCTTCTCCGGCTATGCTGAGGCCGCGTCCCACATACAGCAACTAGAAGGATGTGCAGCTGTGACATACAACTATCTACTGGGGCTTTAGGGGGAAAATATAAATAAATAAAATCTTTAAAAAAAAAACAAAAAACGTTTTTTGGCATGCTGTTTAATTCCTTTATTAGCATTTAAATGACACACCTTTACGTTCTTACTGGGTGGTCCAGATTACAATATGCATCTTTAAGATATCACATCCTACCTAGACTTAATAGTTCACCAGTTTAATCAATGTAAAATATGGAAGCCTTGCTACAGAACAGTTCCATTTACCTCTGTCCTTTGTGCTATTGCTGTCATAAATTTTACATCTACTCATGTTATAAATCCCACAACACAGTGTTATAGTTTTTGCTTTAGGTAGTCATAGATATTTTAAAGAAATAAGAGGGGCCGGCCCCGTGGCTTAGAGGTTAAGTGCATGTGCTCCGCTGCTCGCGGCCTGGGTTCGGATCCCTGGCACACACCGATGCACCACTTCTCCAGCCATGCTGAGGCCGTGTCCCACATACAGCAACTAGAAGGATATGCAGCTATGACATACAACTATCTACTGGGGCTTTGGGGGGAAAATAAATAAATAAATAGAATCATAAAAAAAAGAAATAAGAGAAACAAGTTAAGTGTTTGGAAAGGAAATGCTTTGAGACTCTGCAAATGTACTGTTTCTTCTTTAAGTTTCATCCACAGTTTTTGCGTTCATCAGTCATTCTTTCCAAAAGTAATTATTACTGTAGTGTTAAAGTGGCGATTTTCTATTTCATGCTATCTAGCGCTTTTATTATTTGGAATTCTGTGAGCAAGATTTCTCCCCCCCTTCCTTCTTCCTTTCTTTTTCTCATTCTCTCATTCTTTTTTTTCCCCTTTTTTCTTTCTTCCTTCCCTTCCTTTCTTGTTTAATCTTTTTTATATCAGTATAGCCTCGTGGATATTTATTTTATTCTCTGAGTAATTATCCAATGCTACCATTATTTATTTTGTTGCTCAGAGTTTTCCAGCTTGAGTCATTGGAAAGTCTTTCAGATTGATTCCTTTTGACACGTCCCATCATTTTCTGTGTGTTTTTTTTTTGAAAGCACTTTCCTACTTTCTGGCACTACAAGATGATCCAGGCTCATCTTGTATTTTCCATCTCCAGCCCTAGAATTAGCCATTTCTCCAAGAAAATCTGCTTTATTTTATTGGAGAATGATATTTAGAAAACAAGATCTGGGAGCTAGGTGTGCTCATTAATACCAGAGTGTCACTGCTTCTGGACCCTCTCAGCAGAGCTTGGAAATGTATGCATGAATATAAACTCAGGTAGACACATCTGTCTATCAATCTATCCATCTATATATCAGTCTATCTATCTATTTGGATAGATATATTAAAAGAGACATGGATTCATACTGATACTTCGAACTCCAATCCAGCACCACAGAGTTTATTCTAGCATTCTCCTTTTGTTTATTTGTAACTTCTTTCACCAACAGTGAGAAACTTAACTCCAGTTAGCTACAATATATTTACTGTGTCAACTAGTTTCAGAATTGCTAATCCATACCCTTATGAAAAACAAATTGACCACCTAGAGTACAGTGTTTGTGTCCAGTACTTTAGTTCTACAGTATCCCGTCAAATCACTGTCTTCCAAAGTAACTTAGGTCAGGACCTTTCATCCCCAACCCTTCTGTATGGTTAGGTCACATGTTTGTAATACAGTGAGATTCATTTTTCACTGCATTCCATCTGAGTTTCCCAGCATCCTGATTGATTTTTAAAATTTGCAGAGTAAAATTCACTCTTTGTGGTGTACAGTTCTATGGGTTTTGACTTTATGGTCATGCATCCATACCCACAGTACCATACAGAGCTGTGTTTTTCACCCCCAAAGTTCTCTCATGCTATCCCTTTGTATTCAACCCCTTCCCCTACTCCATCCCTTGGCAACCACTGATCATTTTCCATCCTTGTAATTCTGCCTTTTCTAGAAAGTCATATAAATGGAATCATATACTGTACAGCCTTTTGAATCTGACTTCCTTTACTTGGAGAAATGCATCCAAGATTCATCCATGTTGTTGTGTGAATCAAGAGTTTATCCTGGGGCCGGGCCCATGGCCTAGCAGTTGAGTGCATGCGCTCCCCTACTGGCGGCCCAGGTTCGGATGCAGGGCACGCACTCACACATCGCTTCTCTGGCCATGCTGAGGCCGTGTCCCACATACAGCAACTAGAAGGGTGTGCAATTATGACATACATCTATCTATTGGGGCTTTGGGCGGAAAAAAGGAGGAGGATTGGCAATGGATGTTAGCTCAGGGCTTATCTTTCTCACACACACAAAAAAAGAGTTTATCCTTTTTACTGTCAAGTAGTATTCTAATGTACTGATGCATCACAGTTTCTTTCTCCATTCACCTGACGAAGAACATTTAGTTTATTTCCAGCTTTTGGCAATTATGAATAAAATGGCTATAAAGATTCCCACAAAGATTTTTGTTTAAACATTAGTTTTCAATTTTCTTCAGTAAATACCTAGGAGTGGGAGATCTGAGTCATATAATAAGTGTATGTTTAGCTTTATAAGAACCTGCTCAACTGTTTTCTGAATGCAACTATCATGTTGCGTTCCCAGTTCTAATTGCTCCTACTCCTCACCCACCTCCTCATGTGGTATTTGCAATTTTATTTTTTATTTCAGGCACCTAATAGGCGTGCAGTATCTTATTGTTGCTTCTGCTTCATTTTTGAAAGTGAGTTCTGCTAAATATAGAATCTTGTGTTGACTTTTGGGTTTTCTTTCTGCACTTGAAAGATGTCATTTTGGTGTTGAGTTGTCTCTTTTGTTTTTGATAATATATTATCCATCATTCACCTTATTTCTCCCTGTATGTAATGTCTTCCCCTGTATATATGTATTTCCCTGACTGCTTTCAAGATTTTCTTTTTATCTTTGGATTTTAGTAGCTTGACTATCATGTACCTAAGTATGCTTTTATTTTATATTTTACTTTGTGGGTTTGCTGACTTTCTTGGATCTAAAATTTTAGGTTTTCCAAGAAATTTTGGAAGTTTTATGCTATTATTTATTGATTTGCCTTTCTGCCTCCTTTAATTTTTCTGTCTTTCTCCTCTCTGCTGGGGACTCAATCATCTCACAGGTCATAAGGCTCTCTTCATTTTTCTTCAAAATTTTTACATTCTTTTCTTCAGACTGGATAATTTCTATTGCTGTATCTTCATTTTTTTCTACTGTTTCTCATCTACTGGTAAACTCAAAAGTATTTATTTCATTTCATCTTCCTATTTGGTGCTTTTGTGTAATTTCCACTTCTCTGCTGAGTTCCCACATCTGTTCATTCATTATGGGAATATTTTTCTTTACCACCATGATCATCTTTATAATAGCTGCTTTCGTATTCTTGACTGCTAATTGCAACACATTAGGGAGAGTTTCTACTGCCTGCTTTTGGTCACATATGGATTACATTTTCCTGTTTCTTCAAATCTCATGATTCTTTTAAATTGTGTACTGGAAATCATGAAAGATAGGTATAGAGGCTCCGGATTCTATTGTATTTCTTTGAAGAGTGTTGTTACTTTTCTAGCAGGGAATCAACTTGGCTGGACTGAAATTCCAATCCTATCTCCTTTACAGTGGGCATAGCTGAAATCCTCAGTCAGTTCTTTCATCTTCCAACTGCTGTTTTTACACTAGGCCTTCTGGGGCCTACCCTGTATGTGTGTTGTTCAAAGATCTGCCAATTTGGTGTGTGTGGGGGAGAGACTTACATATATATTTTGCGATTTTCCTCTTTGTGTCTCCCTCCCTTCCAGAATTTCTCCCCTAACTTTCCAGCTACTCTGCCAGCCCAAAAATACATCCTCTAACATTACAAGTAAGACTGTAGTTTTTCCCCTGTCTAGGCCATGTACAGATTTTGGAATGCTTTGAGGCAAAAGACTCAGGCTTGCAAATATCTCCTGGTGCAATTCCCATCATTTAAGGGAAGATTCCCTCTCAGTTCAGCTTGCTTTTGGAACTGATTTAAACATATACACATATACACATTTATTAAATGTGTTTTACATATAGCTACACGAGTCTGTATAAATATATATAATATTTTGTGCAGATTTTATCATTGTTATCTGTGAGAGTGTTAGTTCAACAAGCTACTCCACTATTAGTAGAAGCCATACCTCGGTTTTGTTTCTTTATTGGATTTTATATAAATGGAATTATAAAATATATAGCCTTTTGAATATAATTTCTTTTATACAGCATTATGTTTGTGATATTCATCCATGCTATCGCATGTAGCTAGTGTTTGTTCATTTGTTGAAAATAATTAATTTTTTAATGGTCATAAAATATGCAGAAGATAAAATTGTAACCATTTTTAAGTGTACCATTCAGCGACATTCAATACCTTCAAATAATTGTGTAGCCATAACCTCCAAACATCCACAGAACTATTTTCACATTGCACTGAAACTTTGTGCCCATTAAGCAACAACTCCCTGTTATCCCTCCCTCTTGCCCCTAGGAACCACCATTCTCCTTTCTATTCCTATAAATTTGACTACTTTAATTACCTTATATGAGTGGAATCATACAGCATTTTTCCTTTTGTGACTGGCTTTATTTCACTTAGCATAAATTCCTCAAGGTTCATCCATGTTATAACATGTGTCAGAATTCCTTCCTTTTTAAGGGTGAATAGTATTCCACTCTGTGTATACACCACATTTTTTTGTCAGTTCATCCACTTATGGACACCTGGCTTGATTCCAGCTTCCGGCTATTTTGAATAATGCTTTTAAGAACATGGGTGTACATATATGTCTTTATACCTCTGCGTTCAGTTCTTTTGGGTGTATACCCATAAATGGTGTTCTCAGATTCACTTTTTCACATATAACAGGGTTCCCCACACCTCCAAGAAGCAATTCTTGTAATGCCAGCTGGTTACCAGATAATTCAACTCAATTTGATGCTGACAACCCAGAGATACATCAGATTGTACAGGTTGATGTCTCCATCCTATAATTCTGCACACCCACCCAACCTCACCTTTACTTCAGATGCCAGTTACAAGCCCAGGTTGTTACCTGTACTTCTGACTTACTGGCTATAAACCAGAGGTTCCCACAACCTCCTCCTTGGGTTTAATTAATTTGCTAGAGTGGCTCACAAAACTCAGAGAAACATTTACTAGATCACCAGTTTATTATAAAAGGATATAATTCAAGGAGAGCCTGTTGGAAGTGGTGCATAGGGAAAGGTATGGAGATAATACACAAAGATTTCATGCCATCTCCAGGTGCACCACTCTCCAAGCAGTCCTTGTCATTGCCAACCTGGAAGCTCTCTGAACCGCCTTCTATTGGGATTTTTATGGAGGCTCTCTCACATAGGCGTGATCAATTATTAACTCAGTTTCCAGCCCCTCTCCTTTCTCTGAAGGATAAGAGGTAGGGCTAAAAATTCGAAGCTTCTAATCAGGGCTTGGTCTTTCTGGTGACCAACCCCCATCCAGGAGCCATCCAGGAGCCCACCCAGAATTGCCTCAATAGAACAAAAGATTCTCTTAGTGTTCTTATCACTGGGGAAATTACAAAGGTTTTAGGAGCTCTGTGCCAAGAACTGGACGCAGAGGCCGATAAATATGTTTTTTATTATTTCAGAACCCATAAGAGAAATTTCTAGATCATATAGTAATTCTATTTTTAATTTTTGAAGGAACTGCCATACTGTTTTCCACAGTTTTATATTCTCACACTCAGAGCACAAGGGTTCCAATTTCTCAACATCCTTGTCAACACTTGTTATGTTCTGATTTTGTGATAGTAACTATCCTAACGGGTGTGAAAAGGTAGCTCATTGTGCTTTTATTTCACTTTTTCCTGATACTTAGTGATGTTGAGCATCTTTTCTTGTGTTTCTTGTTCATTTTATATTTTCTTTGGAGAAATGTCTATTCAAGTATTTTGTGCATTTTTAAATTGAGGTTTTTTTTTTATTGTTGAGTTGTAGAAGTTCTTTATTTATTCTATATATTAATCCCTTATCAGATTTGTGATTTGCAAATATTTTCAACCATTCCATGGTTTGCCTTTTTACTCTGTTGATAGTATCTTGTGATACAGAAAACTTTTTCGTTTTGATGAAGTCCAATTTTTTATTTTTTTGTTACTTATGTCTTTGATGTCATATTAAAGAAATCATTTTTGCAATGGCATTTGGACCCAATGACATACAGCTTTTACCATGTGTTTTCTTCTAAGGATTTTATAGCTTCAACTCTAATATTTATATCTTTGATCCATTTTGAGTTAATTTTTGTATATAGTGTAAAGTAAGGGTCCAAACTCATTCTTTTGCATGTGGGTATTCAGTTTTCCCAACAACATTTGTTGAAAACCTGATCTTTTCTCCAATGAATGATCTTTGTACCTTTGTCAAAAATCATTGGACCATATATGCAAAGTTTTATTTCTGGGGTCTCTGTGCTATTTCATTAGTATAGTGTGTGTATTTATGCCAGTACCACACTGTTTTGATTACTTTATAGTAAGTTTTGAAATCAGGAAGTGTGAGTTCTCTAACTTTGTTCTTCTTTTTCTAGATTGTTTTGGCTAGTCAATGTCCCTTGAGAGTCCATATGAATTTTAGGATAGATTTTTCTAATTTTGCAAAACCATCATTGGAATTTTTACCTCTTTGAGTAAGTTGATTCTTAAGTATTTTATTCTTTTCTTGCTATTGTAAATAAAAATGTAAAGTTTTTAAATTTCTTTTTCAGATTACTTATTATTAATGTATAGAAGAACAATAGTTTTTGCGTGTTGATTTTGTGTCGCACTACTCTGCAGAATTTACTAGTTCTAACAAATTTTTGGTGGAAGTTTTAGGGGTTTCAACATATAAGATACTCTTTGTAAACAAATATAATATTACTTCTTCTTTTCAAATTTGGATGCTATTTCTTTCTTTTTCTTGCCTAATTGCTTTGGCTAGAACTTCTAATACCATGTTGAATAGAAGTGGTGAAAATGGGCCGTCTTGTCTTGTTCCTGATCTTAGAGAAAAAGCTTTCAGTCTTTCACCCTTGAATATGATGTTCTCTGTGGATTTCTGTATATGGCTTTTATTATGTTGAAGTAGTTTCCTTTTACTCTGAGTGTTTTTTTAGTGATTTTAGCATGAAAGCATGTTGAGTTTTGTTAAATGCTTTTTCTGCATCCATTGAGATGATCATGTGTTTTCTTCCTTCATTCTGTTAATGTGGTTTATTACATTAATTCATTTTCATATATTGGAACATCCTTGTATTCCAGGAATAAATCCCACTTAAAAATGCTGTATAATCCTTTTAATATGCTGATGAATTTAGTTTATTACTATTTTATGGAGGATTTTTATATCAATATTCATCAAAAATATTGACCTATAGTTTTCTTTTCTCTTAGTGTCTTTGGCTTTGATATCAGGGTAGTGCTAATCCCATAGGATGACTTTAGAGGTATTTTCTCCTCTTCAACTTTTTGAAAGAGATTGAAAATAATTGGTGTTAGTTAATTAAAAAAAAGTCTTTGGGCCCAGGAATAAATTCAGCATAAAATAAATACAAATAAATATTTTTTAAAAATATGAAAAAGTTTTTTACTAAAAAAATTTAAAAATTAAGCAAGTACATCACTTATCACTTTATTTCTAAACAGTTTTTTAACCTACTAGTAAGCATGAACAAATTGTTAGAATTAAAATGACTGAAGTGTTCATTTTCTTCATTGCAAGTTTTCTGACAGAAGTATATGATGCCGTCATGTATGACATCTTTTATGAAAAAATGGTCATTTTTTGTAGTATTTGAGAATATTATGAATTTTCCCAGTGGCCTCTGACAATACTCTGATATGCAAAGTTATCTTTTCAACATGTATATCTCATCATCATCCTTATCAACTTAACAAACTCAGGTGCTAATTAATCAACTACTTTTCATATGATTCAGGTTCTCCACCACCAACTTCCCTAAGCATCAGGAAATTCTACAACTTCTGCAAGATTAACGATTTTATCTTACAATGTATATATCTCATGTGGTTTAAAACATCCAAAAATCTTTGATAAACTGACCCTGCCCAGACTAAAGCATTGTGAATTATAAAATATGGTCTCTGTTAAGTGGGGAGGGATTTCAGGTTGAACTTAATTTTATAAGTGGTCAATTTATTACAGTGTACTGTTCTGTTATGTATTTCACTTCTTTTCTAAAAAAAAGTGATAGTTGAGGGCACTTAGATAATAAAAATTTGAGAAAATAAGGAACTGATACACACTGTAAGCTTCAAATGTTTTCAAGCATAAGATACAATAAGAACTAAAACTACGAATTGGCGGAGGAAATAGAGATAAGGGGATGAAGTTGCAAAAGTGAATCTATAATAATATCTCAATGGCTAGAGTTGTGGTGCCAAGAAGGTGGTGAAGTCAAAGAATTCATAAAGATGATAATAAACACACTACAAAGAAAAAAGACTGAAATTTTCATAGAATTTTTACAGTGATATGACAGATAGAGAACAGGGAAGAGAAGTTTGAGTGAGAGACTATCTGCTTCTTAAATTATTTCCACTGTAGAGAACAACAAACCAATTTGCTGAAATCTTTATTCCCCTCTATGACTCTATCTTTACCTGCAAAATCTCAGCCCTGAATCGATGTCACAGTCCAGCTTTTCCATCCCTGGAGAACAGAGCAATTTATCTCATATGAAACCTCAACAGCTCAGGCTGTGAAACAAGGCCGGCCATCCATTCTCACAGAGGAGCCAACTGGAGGTAGGATTTTTGGTTCTGAATTCAGCTAAATATCTTCAAAGAATTGTATCTGGCCTTCCTTATCCAGGGCTATCAGTGAAGTGCTGGCTGGCTTTCAGAGAAGAGCAATTCACAGTCAGTGGAGACATTTTCTGTTGAGCTCTCTAGAGAAGGCTGTGGAGCTTGTCAGTAAGAGTTGATTTCTATGGGGATTATATTTTTTTATTTTATTCAGAGATTTATAAAGAAATTTACATGGTAAGAATTATTATCAACAAAATCCGTTATCTATTCTCTGGTCATTTAAGCAAAATCTTCCTCTCAGGGCCAACCCATGGACAAAGCCCAGATTTAGTCTCCAAGAGTCTGCTAGGCACTCTGTGGTCCATGGGAAGCCCTCAAGTTGGCAGCCTGTTTCCTTGTGTGCTGTGCTGGTGTTCAATCTTCCATCTCTTCCGGGTACACCTAGACAGACGCCTATCAGATCATCAAGGGACTTGACATTGGAGAAATGTACTTTTCATTATCTTTAGACTTCTACACTTTTCAAAAAGACTCTCAGCATTTCCAGTAATTGTGCAGCAGTTTACCCAACACTAAGGTTCTCACTATTAAAAGTTAAAAGAAATAAATTTTGAAAAGGAAAAAGTGATCTTTGCAATTTTGTACAGAATCTACATAAAGGGGGCATCCTTATAAATGGAGGTAATGGTGATCAGGGCAAGCTACCCCATTAGTCACCACCCTGGTGTGTGTATTGTTTCGAGCTGAAGACAATAAGGACTCAGAGAACTCAGGAAGAATATTTGAATTTCCCCTCCCAAACTGCCTAAAGAATTTAAAACAAAAAATCTGTTTCAGGAAGGAGTTATTATCATGATGGTTGTAAAGATAACGTAGGATAGAGGTTACAATAGGAAAGGCACCAAGCCACTTTTATCAAAAACTCTATCTCTCACTGACCACATTATCTATAGATGACCATGAGAAGAGTTGTCAGGCAAACATTTGCATTTCTATCTCCATGTGAGTTGTCTTCTTGCCCTCTGTGGTCTTAGACCACTACCCACCCCCAACACCTTCCTCCTCTTTAGCTACAATACTTAAGTGGGCAGCTTAGACAGAGGGACGAGTTGCTCATTTCTGAGTTTCTCCCATGTATACATGTTATTAAACTTGGTATTATTTTCTCCTGCTAACCTGTCTTGTTAACTATTTGGCCAGAAAGGAGAACCTTAAGAAAAGGGAAAAGGGAGATTCTCTCACTCCCTCAACAGTTTTTGCGCCCAACGTGGGGCTATGCTGGCTGGCAAGTTGCATTCTCTGGCTGGAAGAAATGCCTTCTCCCTAGATTACTGCAGGGGATGAAATACGGGAACCCCTGACGATAGCCGGTAAAATGTAAGACTTCTTACCACGTCAGCCTCCCGGAATCTCTACCTGTGGAGTCCGGTGGAAGGAGGTGGTGAGAAATTTTTTCTCTTTCGAAATTTAGATTGGCAGGAGAAAATATTTGGGAAACTAGTTTCTTGTGATTTTAGTGACGCTGGTAAATTTGGTAGAGTACTCTTGGTTTTGATCTTGATCGCTTTTCCTCCCAGAAATAGTCTCTGTTTTTCTCTTTTGTCTCTGTCTTTTGTATCGTGTGTCATAAGAAGGAAATACCATAGGGTAGGACGCAGGCATAGACCCTACAAGCCTACTGTCCGGGCCGGCCCCACAGACTGGTGAGTTTGCGGGTCTCACCAGACTGGCGTCTATTTACACAAACTTTGCTGTGGGTTAATATGCACATGAAGTGAAGGCCATTGCCAAGGGCATCTTGGAAGCCAAAAAGGCTGCAAATTTGGTGGGCACAGGTCGAGAAGTTAAGAGCCATTAGGGCGCTCGCCACTTTCAGAAGACTCCCGTGACAGGATAAGTTGTGTCACGGAACGGGGTAGAAGACACATGTCCCCCGCCAACTGCAAGAAAATGTCCATGCAATGACGAGGTACTCTGTAAAGCACACAATCCCCAACCCCGTGGCACCTCCCCACCAGGTATTATTCTGACTCCAAGAGACCTAAGGCGTGGCTAAAGCTGTCATTGTGCACATAAGAAAAGAACCGGATGAGGTTTTTCCTTCTGTCTTGTTCTGTGTCCTGAGAAAACTTGGCTTTGTGACCAGTGAGAATATTCTCCTTGGTCTCCACCATACGGAAGGTGCATTTACCGGGGTGCCCCTTGGTGGCCAGTCGAGTAGACTGGGGTTCTGAACTGTCTCTTTGTCCGGCTGTGCCAAGCTCTCAGGGGAGTTTGTCATAAAGGACCCAGTCCATAAGGGCTTTTGTCGTCTTAACCTTCGTTGCTTGTTAGTGCTGGAAAAATCCCACTCCAATATTGCCTGCCTGGTGTCACAGATTAGCGGCTCTGTGACTGGAGGCGTCCCACACTATTGTAGGAGACCGGAGACACCGTTTTCACTACACCATCCTTACCGCCTGTGTAACGAAGGTCTTTACTTTCTCTGAATATCTTTGGGAGTGAATTCTTTGGATCATGGGGGCTACATCATCTGCGCCCTCACCAGGGACGCCTCTTGCGTCCATGGTAAAGATTTACTCTAAGCATGGGAAAGTTACCACCGGGTCTTTCCTTAAAAAGGCTTATTGGATCGAGTCACTATTGGAATAAATATACAAATGAAAATCCTACTCGTCAATGGCCAGACAACAGATCCTTTGAATTGGGAAAACTTCTAAATTGAGGAAAAAAAATATGTTTTGAGAGCTCTCACACAATTGTTTAATTGGTACCTAAAAAAGGGCCATAAAAAGGAAGGGAAAAATTTAAATAGCCTTAAGAGCTTGACTCAGGTTACAATTGAATTGAGAACATGTAAAAGTGTAAGTGTTGATAAGATTATAAAGGTTGGAATGTTTGAGCTAATTTTATATGAAGAGGTTACATCAACTTTGCCTGTGTATGTTTTAAAATGTCTGACTGGGAATGCTTCCCTTGTCCAAAATTAGAAGACCAACACCTATTGATAAAAATCTTAATGATAACTATGTTTAAAGGTATAAGAGGTGATGAAATTTACATGAACTTTTGTAAAAAAAACTGATGTTATTTCTATTACAGTACTGGTTAACAAAAATAGTAATTTAAATGATGGCTAATTTTATCTAATGTCTTATGAAGTCTTATAGACAATCTAAATAATTATTGGCAACAAGTACCTAAATAGTTGTGAAAAAGATGAATGTTGGGTGAACTTTAAATAATAATTATGTTTTATGGTGTTGACAGCTTCCAAAATCTTTTTGGTGACTTAAAACTTTAGAGTTTTGCTAAATTTTGTGATAAAAATTCACTGAGTATCATCATTTCCAAATAAGATAAGATATTAGACATTGATTGCGAAAGTCACGATTGTCTACATTTGGCTTTTCATTACAGGAAAACTAAAAGGTGTTTTGGGTCTATTGGTAAACATGTGTTTTATTAAAAGATTGTACTATAAAGTAACATATTTCTAGAAGTTATGAAGTGTTTATAAATTTTCCAAGCCACAATATACTAATGTAAAAGAAAGTTTATCATGGTTTACTTAGTTTTTACTTACAAATTCGGGTTTCTAAGAGTTAAAATTTCTAATTAGTGTATGTGATTGAAGCTACTAAATATTAAGAAAAAATATGTCTGTGTACAAGGAAAGTAAGATGTATAAAGAAGGAACAAAGAATGGAAATATTTTGTTTGATTGATTAAGAAAGATAAATTGTCTTCAAGTACTAGGAGGGAAAAGAAAGACATGGGACAAATTCTGAATGTAAAAAGAAAGTTATAGGTTTGTGGAAGAGGAATTCTGGAAAAGGAGTTTTTGTATGGTGAAGTTGGCTCAGATTGAAATGAATTTAATTAAGTTAATGAATTTTAATATCAGAAGGAAGCTGGTACAAAATTATAATTTGGTCTTCTTTCTCTTAAAAGGATAATTTTCTTGAACTTGATAAAGAGGTTATAAAAGATTTTTCTTTACCTTTGGATAAGTCTACCTAAAAGACAGAAAAAAAAAAACCTGTTAAAATAATTTCCTGTGTTCAAAAGACTGAGGTTTCTCTATTAAGGTTTTTGGACTGTTAATGATCTCTTTGCTTTAACGTTTTCTATATTTGACAAGCTCGCCAAAATTCATATCTTAAATAAAGTCTTTTTTTTTACTTTTTTTCTTTGAGAATTTTCAAAGGGCCCTAGAACTTCTTAAAGAAATTTGCTCTCTTCCTATAATGGGAAAGATACTAAGTTTATTAGGCTTATTCAGTATGTTAAATTGCATGGAAAGCATTGTCAGACAAGTGATGATAAGTCTGCTTAGGTGCTATTATGTGAGCAAATGTTATCGACATAGGTGTTTTAAAATTGTATAACATTACTGAAATTCTGATCTGTCCTGATTATCAGTCATATTTCTGGTTATTATTATTTTAAAGTGTTGTATGTCACAAAATTAATCAAATTTCTCTGTCAATTGCCATTTTGAGGTCTTGTTGTTTACAGACTTATTTCTTTGCTCTAATGCTTTTGCAAAATATTTCAACTTCAGAAAAATTCATGGAAAGGACTCTGGCATTTACACTGGAGTACAGGTTTCTGACAAACTTTCTGATCATAAAACTGACCTTGGTAAGAAATTACAGAAACCTGATGGAAAGACTGATAACTTCATGAAGCTGCTAACAGAAAGATTGGGATCAAGAATGGATTACACAGGACTGAATGAACTGATAAGGATGATTATAATTTTTATGATTTTTCATTTGAAGTATTGCTGAATTTTTAATGTTTTGTTTTTTCAGAGTTAAGGAAAACTTTTTCTCTTTTCTCCTGAGCTAGCTATGACTTATAACAATTTGGCAAATGATATTTTTATAAGTAAAATTGAAATATTTCTCTATTTCTTAGATCTGATCCCTCGAATTTGGAAACTCTTAGTAAGTGAGTATTGTTGTTTTCATGGCAATATAGTTATTTGCATAAGTTCAATAAGAATCTGTTCTCCTTATAACAGGACATAATTGGAAACACTGGTTATATTACCAAGGCTGTGACTGGAAGATCATATTTGCGATATAACCATACAGCTTTTGAGGAATGAAGATTGGACTTTATGGAATAAAGCCACATGGAAATATTGGCCTGGTACCTTATGTTCCAAGCAGCACTTACCAGGATAAGTAAAGAATGTCACTTATCTGGCAAACACAAGGAACCTCGAAATATTTTGGGGGAACCTAGGAACAGAGGAATTCACCCAAATCTGTAGGTATTACAGGCAAAGTCTGATGACAAAATCCTTGGCTTGACTTTTCTGGCCTGGAGAGGCCTTTAAAGTTCAATCTGAGATTCCTTATAAAAATTTCCAGCAAAGCAGATTTAAAAGAGCCTATGTGATCAATTGCTATTCTTGCTGTACTTATGTAAATAATTGGGCCAACACTATTGGAACTAGACTTATTTTGCAAACTAGTTAGTTTTAATTTGTCTATCTTTGATAAAAATGAGGGTGATCTTAGAAAGAAAAATTATATTTCAGTAAAAACTATAGTGTACATTTGCGGATATTAGATCCTAGTTTTGTTAATTGTCTGTTAAGGTTTTTGTTTTATATCTGTTGACTGGACTGGATCCTGATTTCTTCTAGTCTAAAATATCTGCCTACAGATGTCCAAACTAACGTTTTTGATTTTTTCCATCATTTTCATTTGAAATCACTGAAAACTGAACCTCCCCTTTTTCCTGAAGCCTTACAAACTGAAGCTGATGGACTTGATATAAACTTAAGAGGTTACCCGATGACATCATCAGAGACATTTTAAACTGCAAAAGATGCTTTGATGCTGACATCTAAAAATCTTCTTAACTAGCTGTCCCCTATACTCAGAAACTGCTTTACAAATTGCTCCAACCATTAACCTTCTTTTTCTTTCGTTTACATAGAAATGCTTCCATTAAATGCTTGATTGCTTGCTTCCACAATATAGGCATAACCTTGAGAGCCCACCTGCATCACCACTTTCAGGGGAAGAGGGGGAATCTCCTTCTGCCCTTTTCCTTAAGGTTCTTATGACTGGCTAAATAATTAACAAGACAGGGTAGCAGGAGAAAATAATACCAAGTTTAATAACATGTATACATGGGAGAAAGCAGGGACACTGCGTTTCTCAACACAATAGCAGATTCTCGTCTTAAATACCATGTCCAACCAAAGACAAGGAGGATGTTGGGGGTGGGAGTGTTAGTTACAGGAGATTATCACTAAAGCACTGTAAACAAGAGTAAGATTTATTATGCCGTTATAAGGCCTCACCTTCTACATTGATAAGTCTCTAGAAATGAGGTCGTCCCCCCTCTTCCCAATACAGAGAGGAAGATACTTTTACAAATGGAGACTTCCCTTGTAAATGATTGTCTGGTAACTCCTCACAGGGCCATCCAGAGCCTGTGGCCAGAGAGACAGAACTTCCGATAAGATGGGCTTGTTGGTGCCTTTTCTATTGTAACCTCTATCCTACATTATCTTTATAGCAGTCATGATAATAACTCCTTCCTGAAACAGATCTTTTGTTTTAAATTCTTTAGGCAGTTTGGGAGGGGAAACTCAAATATTGTTCCTGAGTTCTCTGAGTCCTTATTGTCTTCAGCTGGAAATAATCCGTATACCAGAGCGGTGCTTCCTGGGGTAGCTTGCCCTGAGCACCATCAGTTCCCTCCTCTGAAACTTCCCTAGAAGTTTCACATATTAAAAGCTGAGCTGGTAACTGTGGAGAGAGAAATCGTTTTAGTATCTCAGTGATAAGAAGTCTGCAAAGAGAGAAAAGAACGCAGATTAGGATGAGGATGAACAAGCAGAAAAGAACAAATTGGAGCACATTTCCCCACACCCCATTAAACCAGTCCCCCAATCCTGGAAATAAGTCAGTCCAATAAAATGTGTGAGCTTCGTTTATCTGATGAAAAATGTCAATCTTCTCTTTTAATAGATTTAAGTTAGATATTACTTGACCTGTTTGATTCACATAAAAGCAACATTTTTCTCCAATGATTGCACATGCTCCTCCTTGCTGGGCAGTGAGTACATCCAGAGCACGTCAATTTTGGGGCACCACAGATTCTAGGCTGTTAATACCTGACTGGAGTATGTTCAAGGTTTGCATGGTGGTGTTGAACTCTTGCTCCATTACCATAGAGAGATTTAAGGTTGCCTTTTCCAACTCACAGTCTCCAAAGCTGGGGAATAGGACTCTCAAGGCTGAAAAGAACTTGGAGTTGCGATATACAAGTGGATTTTCCACGATTTCTCAACTGGCACGTTTATGTGGCACAATCTTATGAACAAACGAACCCAGGTTTGTAATTTGGCTCGCATTTAAGGTGGAGTGTTTGGTGACAGAAGGAGCCAGGTATCCAAGTCCGCATCGTCCTGACCAATTAGATGGGAATCCTTTATACACTTTGTTGCCGCATAAAATGAAAAGACCAGTGTAGTTTAAAGACAAAGTTAGAATTGAGTCTGTAGTTCCCAGGATCTGGACTATTTCATGATCTGTGCCACTTGCACTGTTACTACCTAAACATCTCCATTTCCCATGAGCTCCTGTCAGTCTGCGAGAACAGAACAGATTGCAGAATAGCTGGTAGAGGAGGCCTGCAGTCTGATTTTGGCAGCTATAAAGCCTGGTCTTGTCACCTGACCAGGTGAGTCCAGATCTTTGATCCACCCATATATAGTCTGTGGCATTGGGCAGCTTAACCATGTGGATAGCTGCGATACCCCAAGTTGCACACGGGTGGCTCATAAGCCATCCAGAGCACTTGGTGATTTGGCAAATGTTTGTGCCAGAGGGAGTAGTGATAGAGTCACTTACAATTCCCTTGAGAGTTCTGAAGATGCCACCTGCGGAATCAAACCACAGAGTTTGACTGCAATATTGTCTCGGTATGTCACCCAGGAAAGGTCCAGCGCCATGTTTACTTTCAATGCAGAGGGAAAAACTTTCACTTATTGCTTGTACTTGGGCAAGGGACAGTCTTTGACTTTTTAAGTAGTCTTTCTGGGGCCCAAGTGACTCACCAGGAGACGAAGCAGAGTGAAGTTTCCCTTGTTGCAGATACCATACTCTGTTATTCATCCATTTTCCATACTTAGTCCACCAGGTGTTCATATCAGCAGGAACAAAGACTAGTTCAGGTTCTTTTGCACTATCTAGCTGTTGACATAACCAACAGTCAGATTGATTAGTTAGTGTGGCTAGGGCTTGGTAAACTGGCATAAGGGGGTGTTTGGTCTGTGCCCGACCTGTTGAAAAGGAGAGGGTTAGTAAAAGCAAGACACAGATTGGAAAAGAGCCCATAGCAGAGACTTAGAGAGGGGAAGAGGGACAGATAGAGACCAGCACTCTCCAGTCAGCTTTCTAATAAATGATTAAAAATATATATATAGGGAGTGACGTCAGCATCATGGCGGAGTGAGCTTTCCCGTGAATTCTTCCCCCACAAAATACAACAAAAGTAACAGCCACAGACCAACAACGGAATCCCAGACAGTGAAAAGCTGGAGCAGAGGTATCCACACTGCCGCACATCTGAGAGCGGAACGTGCTGGGCCCCCGGAGGAAGTGGGGAGAGGTAAGGAGAACTCCGCTCCCTCCCCATCAGATCAGCGATCCGGTCCGCGCGGCTCCCAGAGAGGGGGGAGGGGCGGCCCTCGGCGGGAAACTGTAGCTCTTCGGGCTCTCTCAGCCAGTGGGAAACTCCCGCACAGAGGGCTCAGAGGAGCCACAGGGCTACCATCAACATCTGAGCAACCCAGAGAGCGGATGAAGAGGGGCAAACGAGAAGCCTCCCACGTCAGGGACCCAGAGGGCAAAAGAGAGAGCTCCCCCCTCCCCACAACCCGGAGTCTGCAGCTCGACCAGATCTAGCGGTCCGAGGCAGACCTGAATAAACTGGACTGGACCCGTAGATCGCAGTGGGGAAAAGACACAAAACAAAACAAAACAAAACTGCGGATCGCAGCAGAAAAACTGGGGCAGAGTGCAGGGGGCTTAGACTACACAGCCCTTTACCACCAGACAGTGGCGGCAGGTGGAAATTGCAACCAGAGACTTCCAGGATGAGGAAAATCAAAACCAACACAGGAACCACAATGCAAAAATATATGAAATCACCAGACCAGAAACAAAATGACAAGCACCCAGAAATCAACCCCGAAGACACAGAAATCCATAAACTAAATGACAGAGATTTCAAAATAGCTATCATAAAAACACTCAACGAAATACGAGACAACACAGACAAACAATTAAATGAGATTAGGAGTTTCTTCACAAAAGAGATTGAAATCATAAAGAAAAACCTATCAGTGCTGATGGAGATGAAGAACACAATGGAGGAGATAAAGGAGAATCTGGAATCTTTAAAGAACAGAGCTGACAATATGGAGGAAAGAATTAGTACTTTAGAGGATACGAATACAGATATACTCCAGATGGAAGAAGAGAGAGAACTAAGACTAAAAAGAAATGAAGAAAGACTCCGAGAAATATCGGACTCTATTAGAAAATGTAACATAAGAATTATAGGTATTCCTGAGGGAGAGGAGAGGGAAAGAGGAACAGAGAGCCTATTCAAGGAAATAATAGCTGAAAATTTCCCAAATCTGGGGAAGGAGCAGGAAATACCAGTAAGTGAAGCCAACAGGACTCCTATATATATTAACAGACAAAGGCCTTCACCACGACACCTAGTGGTAAGGCTAGCCAGGGTCAACGACAAAGAAACAATATTAAGGGCAGCTAGACAAAAACAAAAAATAACGTACAAAGGAACTCCCATCAGGCTCTCAGCGGATTTCTCAACAGAAACTTTTCAGGCTAGAAGAGACTGGAATGATATATTAAAAATACTAAAAGACAAAAACTTTCAGCCAAGAATACTCTATCCAGCAAAAATATCCTTCAAATATGATGGAGAAATAGTAACTCTCCCAGATAAACAAAAGCTAAGGGAGTTCATGGCCACGAGACCGCCACTACAAGAAATACTCAAGAAGGCCCTCAGGCCTGAAAACAAGAAGAGAAAGGGAACACAAAGCTTGGAGTAAGGAGAAAAGTAGGTAGACAAAATCAGAGAAATAGTAGATCTTTACCGGAATAGGTTAGCAACCACTTAAATACTAAACTCAAAGATCAAAGGAAGAAATTCACCAAAAATAAATTTAACCTCATCACTGTAAACACACAGCCACAACACAAGATAGAATAAGGTATAACAAGAGCAACTTAGAAGGGGAAGAGGAAAGTGACTGAATTGACTTAGTATAAGGAAATAGGAGGCTATCAGATAATGGACTATCTCATACAGAAGATTTTTCGCCCAAACCTCAAGGTAACCACTAAACAAATAATCAAATTAAAACCACATATGATAAACAAAGAGAAAACTAGAAGAATAATAAGACAGAACAACCAAACTGAATTGGCAGTCCAAAACAAATGGGACAAGAAACAAAGGAAATGTAAAAGAACCAGAAAATAAGTGACAAAACAGCAACATTCAACCCTCATATTTCAATAATTACCCTAAATGTAAATGGATTGAACTCTCCAATCAAAAGATACAGAGTGGCAGGATGGATTAAAAAGCAAGACCCAACAATATGCTGCCTTCAGGAAACACATCTTAGCACTAAAGACAAGCACCGGCTCAGAGTGAAAGGATGGAAGACAATACTCCAAGCTAATGGCAAACAAAAGAAAGCAGGTGTTGCCATACTCATATCAGACAAAGTAGACTTCAAGATAAAACAGGTTAAGAAAGACAAAGAAGGGAAATATATAATGATAAAAGGGACACTCCATCAAGAAGACATATCACTTATAAATATATATGCACCCAACATAGGAGCACCAATGTACATAAAACAACTATTAACAAACCTAAAAGGAGAAATCAACAACAACACAATAATAGTAGGGGATCTTAACACCCCACTTACAGCAATGGATAGATCATCCAGACAAAAAGTTAATAAAGAAATATTAGACTTAAATGAAAAACTGGACGAGATGGACCTAGTAGACATATACAGAGCACTCCACCCAAAAACAGCTGACTACACATTCTTCTCAAGCATGCATGGAACATTCTCTAGGATAGACCATATGTTGGGAAACAAAGCAAGCCTCAATAAATTTAAGAAGATTGAAATCATAACAAGCATCTTTTCAGACCATAAGGCTATGAAACTGGAAATGAACCAGGAAAAAAAAACTGGGAAAGTGACAAAAATGTGGAGATTAAACAACATGCTACTGAACAACCAATGGATCATTGATGAAATTAAAGGAGAAATCAAAAACTATCTGGAAACAAACGAAAATGATAACATGCCATATCAAACCATATGGGACGCAGCAAAAGCGGTCCTGAGAGGGAAACTCATAGCGATACAAGCCCACCTTAACAAACAAGAAAAAGCCCTAATAGGCAACCTTAAATTACACCTAACAGAACTAGAAAAAGAAGAACAAACAAAGCCCAAAGCCAGCAGAAGGAGAGAAATAATAAAAATCAGAGCAGAAATAAATGATATTGAGACCAAAAAAACAGTAGAAAGGATTAATGAAACAAAGAGTTGGTTCTTCGAGAAGATAAACAAAATAGACAAACCCTTAGCCAGGCTAACTAAGAAAAAAAGAGAAAAGGCTCAAGTAAATAAAATTAGAAATGAAAGAGGAGAAATTACAACGGATACCATGGAAATACAGAGGATTATAAGAGAATACTATGAGAAATTATATGCCAACAAATTGGACAATCTAGAAGAAACGGATAAATTCTTAGACTTATACAACCTCCCAAAATTGAACCAAGAAGAAATGGAGAATCTGAATAGACCAATCACAAGTAAAGAGATTGAAATAGTAATCAAAAACCTCCCAAAAAATAAAAGTCCAGGACCAGATGGCTTCTCCAGTGAATTTTACCAAACATTCAAAGAAGATTTAATACCCATCCTCCTCAAACTATTCCAAAAAATAGAGGAAGATGGAACACTTCCTGAATCATTCTATGAGGCCAACATCACCCTGATACCAAAACCAGACAAAGACAATACAAAGAAAGAAAATTACAGGCCAATATCGCTGATGAACATTGATGCAAAAATCCTCAACAAAATATTGGCAAACCGAATACAACAATATATTAAAAAGATCATACACCATGATCAAGTGGGATTTATACCAGAGACGCAGGGATGGTTCAACATCCGCAAATCAATCAAAGTGATACATCACATCAACAAAACAAAGAATAAAAACCACATGATCGTCTCAATAGACGCAGAGAAGGCATTTGACAAGATACAACATCCATTTATGATAAAAACTCTCAATAAAATGGGAATAGAAGGAAAGTACCTCAACATAATAAAGGCCAGATATGACAAACCCACAGCTAACATCATACTCAACGGGGAAAGACTGAAAGCCATTCCTCTGAGAACAGGAACGAGGCAGGGCTGCCCACTCTCACCACTCCTGTTCAACATAGTACTGGAGGTTTTGGCCAGAGCAATCAGGCAAGAAAAAGGAATAAAAGGAATCCAAATAGGTAACGAAGAAGTGAAACTCTCACTATTTGCAGATGACATGATTGTATATATAGAAAACCCTACAGAATCTGTTGGAAAACTGTTAGAAACAATCAACAACTACAGCAAAGTTGCAGGGTACAAAATCAATCTACAAAAATCAGTTGCATTTCTATATGCTAATAATGAACTAACAGAAAGAGAGCTCAAAAAGATAATACCATTTACAATTGCATCAAAAAGAATAAAATACCTAGGAATAAATCTTACCAAGGAGGTGAAGGACCTATACAATGAGAACTACAAGACATTATTGAGGGAAATCTACGATGACATAAAGAAATGGAAAGATATCCCATGCACGTGGATTGGAAGAATAAACATAGTTAAAATGTCTATATTACCTAAAGCAATCTACAGATTCAATGCAATCCCAATCAGAATCCCAATGACATTCTTCACAGAAATAGAAAAAAGAATACTGAAATTTATATGGGGCAACAAAAGACCCCGAATAGCTAAAGAAATCCTAAAGAAAACGAACAAAGCAGGAGGCATCACAATTCCTGACTTCAAAACATACTACAAAGCAATAGTAATCAAAACAGCATGGTACTGGTACAAAAACAGACACACAGATCAATGGAACAGAATTGAAAGCCCAGAAATAAAACCACACATATACGGACAGCTAATTTTCGACAAAGGTGCTAAGGACATGCAATGGAGAAAGGAAAGTTTCTTCAATAAATGGTGTTGGGAAAACTGGACATCCACATGCAAAAGAATGAAAGTGGACCATGTGCTATCGCCATTCACAAAAATTAACTCAAAATGGATCAAAGACCTGAAGATGAGACCTGAAACTATAAAACTCATAGAAGAAAATATAGGCAACACGCTATTTGACATTGGGTTTAAAGGAATGTTTTCGGATGACATGCCTACCCAGACTAGGGAAACTAAAGAAAAAATAAACAAGTGGGACTTTATCAGACTAAAGAGCTTTTATAAGACAAATGAAACCAGAATCAAGATGAACAAACAACCAACCAGCTGGGAGAGAATATTTGCAAAACATACATCTGACAAGGGGTTGATCTCCATAATATATAAAGAACTCACACAATTGAACAACAAAAAAAAGAACCCGATCAAAAAATGGGCAGAGGAAATGAACAGACACTTCTCCAAGGAAGATATACAGATGGCCAATAGGCACATGAAAAGATGCTCAACATCACTAATCATCAGGGAAATGCAAATCAAAACAACACTAAGATACCACCTCACGCCCGTTAGAATGGCTATAATCACCAAGACAAAAAACAACAAATGTTGGAGAGGATGTGGAGAAACAGGAACCCTCATACACAGCTGGTGGGAATGCAAATTGGTACAGCCTCTATGGAAAACGGTATGGAGATTCCTCAAAGAATTAAAAATAGAGATGCCCTATGATCCAGCCATCCCACTACTGGGAATCTATCCAACGCACCTGAAATCAACAATCCAAAGAGGCTTATGCACCCCTATGTTCATTGCAGCATTATTCACCATAGCCAAGAAGTGGAAGCAACCTAAGTGTCCTTCGACTGACGATTGGATTAAGAAAATGTGGTATATATATACAATGGAATACTACTCAGCCATAAAAAAAGACAAAATCGTCCCATTTGCAACAACATGGATGGGCCTGGAGCGTATTATGTTAAGTGAAATAAGCCAGAAAGAGAAAGACAAACACTGTATGATCTCACTCATATGTGGAATATAAACCAACACATGGACAGAGAAAACTGGACTGTGGTTACCTGGGAAGTGGGGGTGGGGGGTGGGCACAAGGGGTGAAGGGAGTCATATATGTGGTGATGGACAAACAAAAATGTACAACCCAAAATTTCACAATGTTAGAAACCATTAAATTATCAATAAAAAAAAAATATATATATATATATATATCCACTAATAGTTTGTGTGTGTGAGTGTGTATATATATCCTGAGTTTTAAAGCAAGGGGGAGGAAATGGGTCAAAGTAGGTTTTCTTGATCCGTGATCTTGGGAAGAGCTGTCTACTTCGTGATGTCGGCTGCTTCTGGGGCCTGGGTTTTGACCTTCAAAATCCTTAGTTTAAGGTCACTTGTGGGGATTATCTCTCAGTTGTCTTGAGAGTGATGTTCTGGGTGATTTTGGTGTGGCTTGCATGGATCCAGGAAGATTTTTTTTTATTTTGATGGCAGTGCAGGTCGTCAGTAAGGCTTCATAAGGTCCTTCCCAGCGAGGTGACAGTGCGTGTTTTCTTCTAAAGACCTTGATGTACACCCGGTCTCCTGGTCGAAAGGGATGGCAAGGCTTGTCAGAAGGTGGGGGCCACGCCTCTTTTACCTGTTGACGATATGCTTCAAGTATACTAGTTAATTTTTGTATATAACTAGTCATAGCATCAAATTGTTCACTTAAGTTCCCATAATAGTCATTTAATCCAGGAATTGAAGGTTTAGAGACGCCAGTAGGCATCAGACATCCAAAAACTATTTCAAATGAGTCAGTCCATGCTTTTTGTTTGGAGTATTTTGAATCTTCATAAGGGCCAAGGGCAGAGATTCTGGCCATTTAAGTCCAGTTTCTTGACAGACTTTTCCTAGAGTTCTTTTTATATCTAGATTTTTATGTTCCACTTGCCCTGATGACTGAGGGTGATATGGGGTATGAAATTTTAATGAATATCCCAGAGTTTTTGCAAGCAAGTGGTTTATCTATGCTGTAAGTTCCTTGGTCTGGTTCAATCTATAAAGGAATGCCAAAGCGAGGAATAACTTCAGTTATTAATTTCTTTACCACTGTTGTGGCATCTGCATGTCTGGTCGGATAGCATTCAGTCCATCTACTAAACATGCAGACAATAACCAAACAGTGAGAGTAACCTAAAGCTGAGGGCAAGTCCATAAAATCCATTTGGAGTGCCGCAAAAGGCAGCATGGGCCTGGGAGGACTTCCTGGATCACACCGATTTCTCCCAGAAACTTGGGAAGATTTGCAAGTTGTGCACTGGGAGGTGATTTGGTCAGAAATTTTATGGATGCCAGGGTAAAACCAATTGTCTTTTAGTTCTTTAGCTATCCCCCGTTTGCACATATGTCCCATTTGGTGGGAGATAAGTGCAAGCCAAAAAGTCAAAAGAAAAGGAGCTACTGGAAGTCCATTTGGTCCAATGTATAATCCATCTGATAATTGTGTGGCACCCTTTTGTATCCAATTGTCTTTTTCAGATTGTGGGGCATTTGCCTGATAGTTAATAACATCAGTCAGGGATAAAGGCAGGTTTAAAAATTGGGTGGAAAACGGATAAGGGGGTATATAGTGAGCTGCATGTTTAGCAGCTCTGTCAGCCCTGTCATTCCCTAAAGATATGACATCGGTCTCCTTAGTATGGGCTGAACAATGAACAATGGCAATTTTTGAAGGAAAGTGAATAGCTTGTAATAAGGCTGTAATTAAGTGTCCATTAGCAATAGGAGTTCTTGCAGAGGTTAAGAATCTACGGGATTTCCAAATTGTGCCAACAACATGGCAGACTCCAAAAGCCTATTTGGAGTCTGTGTAAATAGTGGCAGTTTTTTCTTTTGTTAATGTGCAGGCCCTAGTAAGAGCTATGAGTTCAGCAGCTTGGGCTGATCTTATGGTGGGCCAAGAATAAGCTTCAAGAGTTTCATGTGGGGAAACTATGGCATAACCAGTTATTATGGTTCCCCGGGAATTTCGTTTACAGGAGCCGTCACAAAACAGAAGTAAGTCTGGATTGTCTAAAGGGATGTCTGAGAGATCCTCTCATGGCTTTGAGACCATTTCTATAGTTGCAAGGCAATCATGTGGAATGGAGTGGGGCTCTCCATCATCAGGAAGGGGCAGTAAAGTAGCTGGATTTAAAGTGTTGCAACGATGTAAGATGATGGAAGGGTTAGTTAAAAGAGCCTGCTCATAGGTGGTCTGTCGCCGTGTAGAGACGTGTTGTGTCCTATGAACTTGCAAAATAGCTGACACAGAATGTGGGACATAGAGGTGAATGGGAGAGCCTAATGTAAGAGTACTGGCCTTATCAATCAGGGTGGCAGCTGCAGCCACCGCACGTAAGCATGGGGGCATGCCTGATGCCACAGGGTCTAGTTGGCATGAGAAATATGCTATAGGACGTATTTGAGAGGCAAAAGATTGCCCTAGAATGCCTGTAGCAATTTCATTATTTTCATGACAGTATAGATGAAAAGGCTTGTCAAAATTAGGTAAGCCAAGAGCTGGAGGCATGGACAAAGATATTTTTAAGGCCTCTAAGGAGTTTAATGCCTCTGAGGGCCAGGAAATAGGCTAGGCTCTGGGGTGATATCTGGGAGAAGAGAATACAGAGGTTTAGCAAGGGCTGCAAAATTAGGAATCCATTGGCAGCAGTAACCAGCAGCTCCTAGAAATTTACGTAGCTGTTTCTTTGTTTTGGGGAGATGGATGGATAAAATTGACTCAAGGCGTTTGGGCGTTAGCTTTTGAATGCCTTGAGATATCTCATGCCCTAAGTAGGTAACAGTCATTTGCACCCACTGAAGTTTAAACCTGGAGGCTTTATGGCCTCGTTCAGCTAGGGCTTTCAGGAGAATGAGCGAATCTGTAAGAGCCCCCTGCTTAGTTGGATTACAGAGTAAAAGGTCATCAACATATTGAACAAGAGTGGAGCTTTGAGTAAAGACTACAGAATCCAAGTCAGCTTTAAGGACCTGGGAAAATATTGAGTGGGACTCACAATATCCCTGAGGTATTCGAGTCCATGTAAATTGTCTCCCTTTAAATGTAAATGTGAAAAGAAATTGTGAGTCAGGGTGTAATGGGATTGAAAAGAAAGCTGAGCAGAGGTCAACTACTGTAAAGCAGGCTGCATCAGCAGGTATTGAGGTCAGGATGACAGCTGGATTAGGGACCACAGGATGCCGAGGAATTACAAAAGAGTTTATGGCTCTGAGGTCTTGTACAAATCTATAGATTTGGTTCCCGTCTGAGTCAAATTTGCCTTCCTTTTTTACTGGCAAGATTGGAGTGTTACAGGGCAAGGAAGTAAAAGCTAGTACACCCTGTTGCAAAAGGGAGTCTATTATGGGTTGAATTCCTCGCTCGGCATCTCTGGAGAGCGGGTATTGGGCTACTGATGGAAATGGTTTATTTTTTTTCCAAGTAACGTGCACGGGCTCAGCACTAAGCAACAATCGTACCTCATTTGCATGTGTAGCCCAAAGACTGGTTGGGACATTCTTTAAAGACTCATCTTCCTCAGAAGGATTTAAATCAGGACAAGTTTCCATCATGGAAAGTAGGAGACTTGGGGCTTGGTCAGAAGGCAAGGAGATAAAAACACCTTTTTCATTACAATTTATAGTGGCATTGAATTTACATAACAAATCTCAGCCAAAGAGGTTTGCTGGTGAACAGTCAGAAACTAAAAAAGCATGATGAGTGTTAAGGGGGCCTAAATATATTGGAGTGGGCTTAGATATGGGCAGTGAAATAGGCTGTCTAGAGACTCAAACAGCTTGATAGAATCAGAGGTAACAGGTAGAGATAAATCCTTTGAACGGATAGTAGAGAATGTCGCACCAGTGTCAATTAAGAAATCCAGTTTTCGAACCTCTATTTTAAGTTTAACTGTAGGCTCAGGAGTGCGACTAAGGATCGGCTGACCCCATCATTTGAGGAAGAAATGCCCCTCAGGTAGAGAAAAATGAGCCTTTTGGTGGTGCTGGGGTCAAGCGGGAACATTTTTTAAACTGCCGGGGGAAGAGAGAGAATCTCCCTCTGCCCTTTCCCTTAAGGTTCTTCTGGCTGGCCAAATAATCAACAAGACAGGTTAGCAGGAGAAAATAATACCAAGTTTAATCACATGTATACATGGGAGAAAGCAGGGACACTGCGTTTCTCAACACAATAGCAGAAATTCTCGTCTTAAATATAATTTTCAGCCAATGACAAAGGAGGATTTTGGGGGTGGGGGGAGTCAGTTACAGGAGATTACCACTAAAGCACAGTAAACAAGAGTAAGGTTTATTATGTAGCTCAAGGCCTCACCTTCTACATTGATAAGTCACTTGAAATGAGCTCATCCCCCTCTCTTCTCCAAACAGAGAGGGAGATACCTTTACAAATGGAGATTTCCCTTGTAAATGTAAATGATTGTCTGGCAACTCTTCGCAGGGTCATCCAGAGAATGTGGCCAGAGAGACAGAACTTCTGATAAGAGGGGCTTGTTGGTGCCTTTCCTATTGTAACATTTACCCTACATTATCTTTACAGCCATCATGATAGATCTGTTCCAGGAAGGAGCCACCATGTCAAATTCTTTAGGAAGTTAGTGGGGGAAGTCAAATGTCCCTAGAAAAAACAACCAAGGTAAAGAGATAGATTTCAGGGTGGCCAAATCCCGATCTCCCACAAAACTTTCCCTTCTCTTAAGAGCGGCACACGCCCTTTTCCAATGCCTTGGTTTCTTGCAATACCTATAATTGTCTGAAGGCAAATAGGGAGACCTCTGAGTGGGCTTTAGTTTACTTGCAGGGTTGAATTTTTGCTTTTCAAAAGATTCAATTTGCAAAGCAAGAAGAGTTGTCTTTAATTATTTTTATTTTTTTTGCTTTCTTTCTGACAATTTTCAAAGAATTGTGTAGCAGCCTCCATTATTACACTTAATGGTTGCCCTGCCCAAACAACCACACTGTTTTGAATTTGTTTCTTTATATCAGGAAGAAAATTTCCAACTAAAGCAGAAATTAGGAGATTCTTATGCTCTGGAGCTTCTAGATTCAATGCAGTGTGCCTTTGGAAAGTCTGAGTAAACCGTTCAACAAAAGCTTTATGTTGTTCCCCCTCGTTCTGAGTGCATAATTCAATTATTGACCGATTAACTTTAGGAGGAAACACCTCTAGAATCGCTCCTATTAAACCTTGAATATCAGCCTGTAGCTGTGCCACTTCCTGGTCATCTGCAGGAGGGTCTGGGAGAGGGTCTGGCCATGTATTTCCTCTATGAGTGGGGTTTTTGCTAGGGGGTCGTCTGGCCTGTCTGATAACTACAGTGTAGTCATGGGATGGAAGAACGCCCCTTAGCAGCCAGTCAAGGTCTCGGTGGGTGGGGCTATGAATAGCCACTAATCTTTCTAATTCTTCTCTAAATTTAGTAGGGTCTTCTGGCAATGGAGGCAGGAGAGTTTCATAATTTAAAAGATCAGCTGCTGTCCAGGGGACATGAATTCTCTGCAGCGGAGGTCCAGGATACATCCTCAGTGGATACTGCATAGGAATGTCTGAAGCTGACAGACCCTGATTACAGAGCCCTGGAAAGTAGGAGGAGTTGTAAGACACAGCAAAACGAACCTTCTTGCCCTTCCTGGGTGTTTCTACTAAATTTATTTCTTGGTTTATAACATTTACACAAGTAACCTGTATGCCCCTTGCTTGGAGGTCAGGCCTAAGCGCCCCCTGTAAATCTTCAACAGTGAGAGAAGATAAAACAGGCAGCTGGATGAACTGCGGAGAAGTTGGAGTCCTGGGACCTAAGGGAACTGGCTGAGGAGGTGACTGAGGAGATAAGACTTGAAGGGGAGGATTTGGGCCAGGGACCCAGAAATCCAAAAGATATTCTTGGGAGTCAGGGACAGGGAGTTGGGGATATAAGGGAGTGTAGGAGCGAGGAGACAGGGAATTTTCAGTAAATTTGACTTTCAATCTTTGCTCTAACTCCGACTTTTGTTCTTTTATATTATAAAGATATTCCCTAAGGCTAGTCATAAAACTATTCTGGGTTTTCTTTTCAATTTGATATACCCATAAATACCAATAAGGCAGCTGCTTGGGATGAGTCAAATATCCATAGAAAGAAAAAGGGCTGGGTTGTCCAAAGATGTAACAAGAATGATCAAGTCTCGATTCACACCTAGATATCCTGCTCCTGTTCTCCATGAATTGCAAAATTGAAGTTAATTATCTCGTTCATTTTGTCTAAATCTATTGGGTCACTTTGGCACTGAGCCCCTAAGCTGGTCCACAGCCTGCTTCAGCAGACACCAAACTCTCTCTCAAGTGCCTGCATTCGTGTGCTGAGTAGGTATTGTATTTATTTAGATCGTATTCAACAAAAGATCTTCACGGATTCACTCAAGTACTTAAGCATCTACTATGTGCCCAAAGGTCTTGAAATGTTGGGGGTCTGCAAGGAAGACAGATATGCCTAAACAGATAAATTACACTACTGAAATCATTTGAATGAAAGAGATGTGAATAAACTGCCGTGGGACTCCAGGCAAAGAACCCCCATGGGTTGACCTACAACTAAGAGATACAGCTCTGTCCTGGGGCTCTGAGGAGAAAAACAGCCACCATGGGGGGTGGACAGGCTCTGTACCATCTAAGGAAAGGAAAAGGAAGGGAGAGAAGATAAAGAGAAAACAAGAGAAACGGAAAGGTTTTCTTCTTCTGAGTGTTTCTGCCACCCACTTTTGGAGCACACTGCTTGCTGATGTCCTTTGCGGCCAGTCTTATCCTTCAGCCGGCTTCAGGAGACTTCACCAATTCGATTGTAAGGAGCTGGGCTCCTCCGTGCAGGCAATGCCAACTCCGGAGGGAGCCAGGAGGGGAGCCAAAGATTCACAGGACTCTGCAGCCCTTCTGCAGCTCACTGGTGTGGAGGGGCACCGAGGCTTCACCTTGGCCTCTGTCTCCAAGTTCACATAAAGGAGGGTCGGTTCCTTCCTCGCTAGATGAGCGTGGAGAGAAACCTCCTTCACAGAAGGGATTATGGAATAATTAAAGTCAGAGCCTTGAACAAGGCAAAGGGTTAGCACCATGAATCTGAAGTGACTGGACATGTGAATTAGTAACCAGTAGGACGAGGAGCTGAAGACAAAAAAAGAAAAAAGGCAAGAAACCAGTTCTCGATTTTCTAAGATGGAAATGCAAGTCTTTCTTCTTCCAAAAGAAAAAAGTCATTGAACCCTTTCCTTGAAAATAAAACTGAAAGGGGCCACATGTTGCAAAGAAGGGTTTTAACCGTGATGTCACTACACAATCATGTGTAGCCATCAGTTGTTAAGTGCACTGCAAATAGTTCACACCTTAACAATTATGTTACCAAAGTTCGCAGTTGAGAAATATAGACACACACACATATACATATATATACATGTAAGAAAAGAGTAGAGTGTGTGCCAATTGCTCACTGTACTATTGACAATATCACTCTTACAACTGAAAGCATGACTAGGAGAGAGAAGGTGGTGTGACCCTAGATTGCTAGAGTCACAGCAAGAAAAGTTAAGAAAGTGCCATCAGGTCATTTGGACAAAAGAATGCTATATGGCTGTTGGGTTTATAAGAGATCCATTGGAGAAAAACAAGTCACTACATTAAATTATTTTCTACTTACCTGCATCACCCTCTCCAAGAACACATATTCTAAAATGAGACAAGTTATTACATTAAAAATGACCGGCTCTGGCATTTGGAAAACTACACCAAATAATGAAGTAAAAACTGGGTTACAAACATCCTGGTATCAACTCCAACTACCGTCTTTTACCAAACTAAAACTCTAATGATCACTAATTCACTTGCAATCTAGTGCTCCTCCCATATACAAAATCAACAACTTCCAATGTGTCATAACTTTTTTAAAATTTCCCTAACATTTTAGAGGATAATGTAAATATGTCTCCTGGAAAAGTTGAGAAAGATGGAGACACTAGGAAAGGAAAAGACGAAAATACTCCCCTAATCAATGATGTAAAACACAAGGCATGAACAACTGTTAAAAGAATTCTCTATGACATTGATCAAGTCTACTATCTCTACGCCTGGCTCTTTCCTATCAGTCATTTGATACATAAACAAATAGAATAGTGTATTTCATGGGATCAATTCTTTTAGTGGCGTGCTTTCCCTTTGACCACTACATATGCTTTTATGTGTTTGCTTTATTTTCAGGCGGCGTCACATCAGAACACCCTCATCTCGGCAGATCTTTGCCTTAAGGAACCCTACCTCGGCCCTTGATCAACTGTACTCTGTGTTATGGTCAACTCAGAGCCCTACATGGATCAGTGTTTCCTACCGCCTCTCTCCCGTGCGTTGCTCATGTCAGGGAGTATAGTCCACCGAGTGAACAGTAAGCAGTCTTCCCAAAGCATCAGATATGAAAAGGAGGAGACGCGGGGTTGGGTGTGGGACCCCATTCCGTGCCTCAGTGCAGACAAGCTAGAGGTCAATGCATCCCTCCAGAGACTGGGAGAAAAACAGGAGGTTATGAGCACGAGGTTCCCTCTGCAGGCCTTGAAGCAGGGACCTGGAATCAAACTGCTGACACCGTGGATCGTGGTTGGTTTGACAGGGAACTCACGAGGAAGATAAGGACGTGAAATAATGAAAATCATAAGAACAGCAGCGAACACTTCTACTGAGCCAAGGACTGCACCCTGAATGTAAACTCTGTGCTGGAACATATCTTAACTCACATGACCCTGAAAGCATCCCGACGTAGTCAATGTTGTTCTTTGCACCATTTGCTAGATGAAGAGACTGGGTACAGTGGCTAGAAAACTCAGCCAGGTTACAAAGCGGATAAATGGCCGAGCCCAAGCTCAGTGCTCCTCTGTGATGCTCTTGGACTACAACTCCAAGTGAAGTCTCTAACGACTATCTCCGCTCGCACTGCCAACACCATCGTCCTCCGTGGAGTGGATGGAGGCAGGCGTGGGCAGGGCAGGGAGCCGGGTGTGGCAGGCCGCCAGATCTAAGGTCTGGCACACAGGTTGCCAGGTGGCTCCCTCCTCTGAGGGGGCCCAGCACACGCCCCAGGGGACTTGGCGGCAGGCCCCAGGGCCCTTTCCCCCGGATCTTGTCCACTTGAAAGGGGCCTGGCCCAGGTGGCCGGTTGGGCTGGTTGGCCAGCCTCCTTTGGACAAAGCAGGCGAGCCCAGCCAGCCTTCCAGTCGCCCCCGGCGTGGCACCAGCGCCCTCAGGCCGAGGGCCTCACGCGTGCCCTCCAACGCGGATTTCTCCTCAGAGCCGTGGCCTGGGCACTAGGAAGGCCAGGCCCTCCCGACTCCAGAGATGATGCTGGGACCCGTCGCCGGAAGGGCCTGCCCGTGTGGCAGCGGCTCCCCAAGCCGGCGGCCTGCTGGGGCCTCACTCACTGCTTGGCCATAAGCCTGTCTCGGCCCTTCGGATTCCACAGAGCCTTTCCTCCACCTGGCTGGAGTCGACAAGTGCGGGCGTGGGGTGAGGCCGTGGTTTTGCCTTTCCAGGAAGAAATGAGGCCCGGGCAAAAGCAGCTGGCCGAAGCAGAGCCTTGACCTGGCACCCCAGTCGGCCTTTGGCCACCAGGTCCAGACCACCGCTTCCAAAGAAGGGAAGCGGCCGGCCAGCTGATTGCAAGTGGGGGATGGGAGGGAGACAACAGCTGAAGCCAAGTCCAGCAGGGCGTTGGCGTTCCTTCTTCAGCTGGGACTGGCCTGGCCTGGCGGGCGGGCGGGGCCTTCACTGAGGACCCCCGAGGCCCGCCCTAGGCCCTGGCGGTGGCGGGTGGCGCATGCGCCCTTGGCCTCAGGGGTTGAACCCAAGCCCACAGGGCACTCAAAGCAGCCGGAGAAAGAAGGGGCCAGGGGAGAGGAAGGCAGGTAGGCGAGGCGGGCAGGGCTCGCCCACCTCTTCTCCTCAGGTCCCCGAGAGAGAAAGAGAGAGAGAGAGAGAGAGAGAGAGTGAGAGACAGACAGACAGACAGGCAGGGAAAGAGTGAGAGATCCCTGACCTCTGAGTATCTGCATCCACCACTGCTGCCAACTCACAGGCCATCCCACTTCCCCCCCTCCATCCCCATCCCCAGGCGCGGCCCCCCGGGGCCAGCCACACCACGGAGAGGCCCCTTCATGGTCACCTCCGTGCTGTCCCTTCCGGGCCTGACCCCACTGCAGGGGAACCGGTTCAGACAATCCAATCGTCTACATGTCCCTCTCCATGACAATTGTCTTCTCCAGTCTCACATGCCCAAACCGCACCCCCAACATCCTCCTTTGTCTGCAGCTGGAGATAGGAGGAGAATCTCTGCCATTGTGTTGAGAGACTCAGTTTCGCGGGTTTCTCCCCTGTACACGTGTTCTGAAGCTGTGTATTATTTTCTCCAGCGAACCTGTCTTGTGAAGGATTTGGCCAGCCATAAGAAGCTTCAGGGAAGAGGCGGAGGGGCTTCTCTCTCCGCCCCCGACAGCCCTGAGCTGGGTCAGTGCCTCAGACCTGGCCAGGGGCAGCCCATCCCCCGGCGCCCTCTCCCGGGGCATCCCAGGAAAGCTTCACAGCCAGCCCCACCCCACTCGCCACTGCCAGGACCATCGGCCTCCCTCGGGAGGACGGGGCAGGACAGGGAACCGGGTGTGGGAGGCCGCCAGATCTCAGCTCTGGCACACAGGCTGCCAGGCTGCCTGGTCCTCTGAGGGGGCCCAGCACACGCCCCAGGAAACTTGGCGGCAGGCCCCGGGGCTCTCTCCTCTGGAACTCGTCCACTTGAAAGGGGCCTGGCCCAGGTGGCTGGTTCGACCGGTTGGAAAGAAATCTTTTTCTTCTCTGAGAGACTGTTGCTTGTCATCTCCTGGACATGAGATGACAGACAATTGTTCCCATTTCCCTTTCTACTTGAAACCTGATGGATACATTGCCCACTGCCTTTAGAGACTGCAGGTCTTTCTGAAACTCTTTTCAGTGCGCTGGCTCACTTCAGCATCATTTCATTGTTCCATCCGAAATTCCTTTCAGTTGGATCTATTTTCCTTTCTAATCCTTTTGTATACCTAGATATTTAAAAGCTGCTCAAATCTGTAGTGGAGAAAAGTTGGGTTACAACTCTTTCAGACAGCATGTAAACCCACATTTTAGGGTTTCTACACAAAACGTCTCTGCCATGTTTCTAGCAGCTCTCCTTCCATATATTTTCCTCCAGGACTTCCTGTGACAAAATTGCCTTTCTAAAAGCCAGTCCTCCGTTCACTCTCTTGGCCAGTCACGTTTCCATAGAAAGAAAAAGGACTGGATTTTCCAAAGATGCAACAAGAATGATCAAGTCCCGATTCACACCTAGATATCCTGCTCCTGTTCTCCATGAATTGCAAAATTGAAGTTAATTATCTCGTTCATTTTGTCTAAATCTATTGGGTCACTTTGGCACTGAGCCCCTAAGCTGGTCCACAGCCTGCTTCAGCAGACACCAAACTCTCTCTCAAGTGCCTGCATTCGTGTGCTGAGTAGGTATTGTATTTATTTAGATCGTATTCAACAAAAGATCTTCACGGATTCACTCAAGTACTTAAGCATCTACTATGTGCCCAAAGGTCTTGAAATGTTGGGGGTCTGCAAGGAAGACAGATATGCCTAAACAGATAAATTACACTACTGAAATCATTTGAATGAAAGAGATGTGAATAAACTGCCGTGGGACTCCAGGCAAAGAACCCCCATGGGTTGACCTACAACTAAGAGATACAGCTCTGTCCTGGGGCTCTGAGGAGAAAAACAGCCACCATGGGGGGTGGACAGGCTCTGTACCATCTAAGGAAAGGAAAAGGAAGGGAGAGAAGATAAAGAGAAAACAAGAGAAACGGAAAGGTTTTCTTCTTCTGAGTGTTTCTGCCACCCACTTTTGGAGCACACTGCTTGCTGATGTCCTTTGCGGCCAGTCTTATCCTTCAGCCGGCTTCAGGAGACTTCACCAATTCGATTGTAAGGAGCTGGGCTCCTCCGTGCAGGCAATGCCAACTCCGGAGGGAGCCAGGAGGGGAGCCAAAGATTCACAGGACTCTGCAGCCCTTCTGCAGCTCACTGGTGTGGAGGGGCACCGAGGCTTCACCTTGGCCTCTGTCTCCAAGTTCACATAAAGGAGGGTCGGTTCCTTCCTCGCTAGATGAGCGTGGAGAGAAACCTCCTTCACAGAAGGGATTATGGAATAATTAAAGTCAGAGCCTTGAACAAGGCAAAGGGTTAGCACCATGAATCTGAAGTGACTGGACATGTGAATTAGTAACCAGTAGGACGAGGAGCTGAAGACAAAAAAAGAAAAAAGGCAAGAAACCAGTTCTCGATTTTCTAAGATGGAAATGCAAGTCTTTCTTCTTCCAAAAGAAAAAAGTCATTGAACCCTTTCCTTGAAAATAAAACTGAAAGGGGCCACATGTTGCAAAGAAGGGTTTTAACCGTGATGTCACTACACAATCATGTGTAGCCATCAGTTGTTAAGTGCACTGCAAATAGTTCACACCTTAACAATTATGTTACCAAAGTTCGCAGTTGAGAAATATAGACACACACACATATACATATATATACATGTAAGAAAAGAGTAGAGTGTGTGCCAATTGCTTACTGTACTATTGACAATATCACTCTTACAACTGAAAGCATGACTAGGAGAGAGAAGGTGGTGTGACCCTAGATTGCTAGAGTCACAGCAAGAAAAGTTAAGAAAGTGCCATCAGGTCATTTGGACAAAAGAATGCTATATGGCTGTTGGGTTTATAAGAGATCCATTGGAGAAAAACAAGTCACTACATTAAATTATTTTCTACTTACCTGCATCACCCTCTCCAAGAACACATATTCTAAAATGAGACAAGTTATTACATTAAAAATGACCGGCTCTGGCATTTGGAAAACTACACCAAATAATGAAGTAAAAACTGGGTTACAAACATCCTGGTATCAACTCCAACTACCGTCTTTTACCAAACTAAAACTCTAATGATCACTAATTCACTTGCAATCTAGTGCTCCTCCCATATACAAAATCAACAACTTCCAATGTGTCATAACTTTTTTAAAATTTCCCTAACATTTTAGAGGATAATGTAAATATGTCTCCTGGAAAAGTTGAGAAAGATGGAGACACTAGGAAAGGAAAAGACGAAAATACTCCCCTAATCAATGATGTAAAACACAAGGCATGAACAACTGTTAAAAGAATTCTCTATGACATTGATCAAGTCTACTATCTCTACGCCTGGCTCTTTCCTATCAGTCATTTGATACATAAACAAATAGAATAGTGTATTTCATGGGATCAATTCTTTTAGTGGCGTGCTTTCCCTTTGACCACTACATATGCTTTTATGTGTTTGCTTTATTTTCAGGCGGCGTCACATCAGAACACCCTCATCTCGGCAGATCTTTGCCTTAAGGAACCCTACCTCGGCCCTTGATCAACTGTACTCTGTGTTATGGTCAACTCAGAGCCCTACATGGATCAGTGTTTCCTACCGCCTCTCTCCCGTGCGTTGCTCATGTCAGGGAGTATAGTCCACCGAGTGAACAGTAAGCAGTCTTCCCAAAGCATCAGATATGAAAAGGAGGAGACGCGGGGTTGGGTGTGGGACCCCATTCCGTGCCTCAGTGCAGACAAGCTAGAGGTCAATGCATCCCTCCAGAGACTGGGAGAAAAACAGGAGGTTATGAGCACGAGGTTCCCTCTGCAGGCCTTGAAGCAGGGACCTGGAATCAAACTGCTGACACCGTGGATCGTGGTTGGTTTGACAGGGAACTCACGAGGAAGATAAGGACGTGAAATAATGAAAATCATAAGAACAGCAGCGAACACTTCTACTGAGCCAAGGACTGCACCCTGAATGTAAACTCTGTGCTGGAACATATCTTAACTCACATGACCCTGAAAGCATCCCGACGTAGTCAATGTTGTTCTTTGCACCATTTGCTAGATGAAGAGACTGGGTACAGTGGCTAGAAAACTCAGCCAGGTTACAAAGCGGATAAATGGCCGAGCCCAAGCTCAGTGCTCCTCTGTGATGCTCTTGGACTACAACTCCAAGTGAAGTCTCTAACGACTATCTCCGCTCGCACTGCCAACACCATCGTCCTCCGTGGAGTGGATGGAGGCAGGCGTGGGCAGGGCAGGGAGCCGGGTGTGGCAGGCCGCCAGATCTAAGGTCTGGCACACAGGTTGCCAGGTGGCTCCCTCCTCTGAGGGGGCCCAGCACACGCCCCAGGGGACTTGGCGGCAGGCCCCAGGGCCCTTTCCCCCGGATCTTGTCCACTTGAAAGGGGCCTGGCCCAGGTGGCCGGTTGGGCTGGTTGGCCAGCCTCCTTTGGACAAAGCAGGCGAGCCCAGCCAGCCTTCCAGTCGCCCCCGGCGTGGCACCAGCGCCCTCAGGCCGAGGGCCTCACGCGTGCCCTCCAACGCGGATTTCTCCTCAGAGCCGTGGCCTGGGCACTAGGAAGGCCAGGCCCTCCCGACTCCAGAGATGATGCTGGGACCCGTCGCCGGAAGGGCCTGCCCGTGTGGCAGCGGCTCCCCAAGCCGGCGGCCTGCTGGGGCCTCACTCACTGCTTGGCCATAAGCCTGTCTCGGCCCTTCGGATTCCACAGAGCCTTTCCTCCACCTGGCTGGAGTCGACAAGTGCGGGCGTGGGGTGAGGCCGTGGTTTTGCCTTTCCAGGAAGAAATGAGGCCCGGGCAAAAGCAGCTGGCCGAGGCAGAGCCTTGACCTGGCACCCCAGTCGGCCTTTGGCCACCAGGTCCAGACCACCGCTTCCAAAGAAGGGAAGCGGCCGGCCAGCTGATTGCAAGTGGGGGATGGGAGGGAGACAACAGCTGAAGCCAAGTCCAGCAGGGCGTTGGCGTTCCTTCTTCAGCTGGGACTGGCCTGGCCTGGCGGGCGGGCGGGGCCTTCACTGAGGACCCCCGAGGCCCGCCCTAGGCCCTGGCGGTGGCGGGTGGCGCATGCGCCCTTGGCCTCAGGGGTTGAACCCAAGCCCACAGGGCACTCAAAGCAGCCGGAGAAAGAAGGGGCCAGGGGAGAGGAAGGCAGGTAGGCGAGGCGGGCAGGGCTCGCCCACCTCTTCTCCTCAGGTCCCCGAGAGAGAAAGAGAGAGAGAGAGAGAGAGAGAGTGAGAGACAGACAGACAGACAGGCAGGGAAAGAGTGAGAGATCCCTGACCTCTGAGTATCTGCATCCACCACTGCTGCCAACTCACAGGCCATCCCACTTCCCCCCCTCCATCCCCATCCCCAGGCGCGGCCCCCCGGGGCCAGCCACACCACGGAGAGGCCCCTTCATGGTCACCTCCGTGCTGTCCCTTCCGGGCCTGACCCCACTGCAGGGGAACCGGTTCAGACAATCCAATCGTCTACATGTCCCTCTCCATGACAATTGTCTTCTCCAGTCTCACATGCCCAAACCGCACCCCCAACATCCTCCTTTGTCTGCAGCTGGAGATAGGAGGAGAATCTCTGCCATTGTGTTGAGAGACTCAGTTTCGCGGGTTTCTCCCCTGTACACGTGTTCTGAAGCTGGGTATTATTTTCTCCAGCGAACCTGTCTTGTGAAGGATTTGGCCAGCCATAAGAAGCTTCAGGGAAGAGGCGGAGGGGCTTCTCTCTCCGCCCCCGACAGCCCTGAGCTGGGTCAGTGCCTCAGACCTGGCCAGGGGCAGCCCATCCCCCGGCGCCCTCTCCCGGGGCATCCCAGGAAAGCTTCACAGCCAGCCCCACCCCACTCGCCACTGCCAGGACCATCGGCCTCCCTCGGGAGGACGGGGCAGGACAGGGAACAGGGTGTGGGAGGCCGCCAGATCTCAGCTCTGGCACACAGGCTGCCAGGCTGCCTGGTCCTCTGAGGGGGCCCAGCACACGCCCCAGGAAACTTGGCGGCAGGCCCCGGGGCTCTCTCCTCTGGAACTCGTCCACTTGAAAGGGGCCTGGCCCAGGTGGCTGGTTCGACCGGTTGGAAAGAAATCTTTTTCTTCTCTGAGAGACTGTTGCTTGTCATCTCCTGGACATGAGATGACAGACAATTGTTCCCATTTCCCTTTCTACTTGAAACCTGATGGATACATTGCCCACTGCCTTTAGAGACTGCAGGTCTTTCTGAAACTCTTTTCAGTGCGCTGGCTCACTTCAGCATCATTTCATTGTTCCATCCGAAATTCCTTTCAGTTGGATCTATTTTCCTTTCTAATCCTTTTGTATACCTAGATATTTAAAAGCTGCTCAAATCTGTAGTGGAGAAAAGTTGGGTTACAACTCTTTCAGACAGCATGTAAACCCACATTTTAGGGTTTCTACACAAAACGTCTCTGCCATGTTTCTAGCAGCTCTCCTTCCATATATTTTCCTCCAGGACTTCCTGTGACAAAATTGCCTTTCTAAAAGCCAGTCCTCCGTTCACTCTCTTGGCCAGTCACGTTTCCATAGAAAGAAAAAGGACTGGATTTTCCAAAGATGCAACAAGAATGATCAAGTCCCGATTCACACCTAGATATCCTGCTCCTGTTCTCCATGAATTGCAAAATTGAAGTTAATTATCTCGTTCATTTTGTCTAAATCTATTGGGTCACTTTGGCACTGAGCCCCTAAGCTGGTCCACAGCCTGCTTCAGCAGACACCAAACTCTCTCTCAAGTGCCTGCATTCGTGTGCTGAGTAGGTATTGTATTTATTTAGATCGTATTCAACAAAAGATCTTCACGGATTCACTCAAGTACTTAAGCATCTACTATGTGCCCAAAGGTCTTGAAATGTTGGGGGTCTGCAAGGAAGACAGATATGCCTAAACAGATAAATTACACTACTGAAATCATTTGAATGAAAGAGATGTGAATAAACTGCCGTGGGACTCCAGGCAAAGAACCCCCATGGGTTGACCTACAACTAAGAGATACAGCTCTGTCCTGGGGCTCTGAGGAGAAAAACAGCCACCATGGGGGGTGGACAGGCTCTGTACCATCTAAGGAAAGGAAAAGGAAGGGAGAGAAGATAAAGAGAAAACAAGAGAAACGGAAAGGTTTTCTTCTTCTGAGTGTTTCTGCCACCCACTTTTGGAGCACACTGCTTGCTGATGTCCTTTCCGGCCAGTCTTATCCTTCAGCCGGCTTCAGGAGACTTCACCAATTCGATTGTAAGGAGCTGGGCTCCTCCGTGCAGGCAATGCCAACTCCGGAGGGAGCCAGGAGGGGAGCCAAAGATTCACAGGACTCTGCAGCCCTTCTGCAGCTCACTGGTGTGGAGGGGCACCGAGGCTTCACCTTGGCCTCTGTCTCCAAGTTCACATAAAGGAGGGTCGGTTCCTTCCTCGCTAGATGAGCGTGGAGAGAAACCTCCTTCACAGAAGGGATTATGGAATAATTAAAGTCAGAGCCTTGAACAAGGCAAAGGGTTAGCACCATGAATCTGAAGTGACTGGACATGTGAATTAGTAACCAGTAGGACGAGGAGCTGAAGACAAAAAAAGAAAAAAGGCAAGAAACCAGTTCTCGATTTTCTAAGATGGAAATGCAAGTCTTTCTTCTTCCAAAAGAAAAAAGTCATTGAACCCTTTCCTTGAAAATAAAACTGAAAGGGGCCACATGTTGCAAAGAAGGGTTTTAACCGTGATGTCACTACACAATCATGTGTAGCCATCAGTTGTTAAGTGCACTGCAAATAGTTCACACCTTAACAATTATGTTACCAAAGTTCGCAGTTGAGAAATATAGACACACACACATATACATATATATACATGTAAGAAAAGAGTAGAGTGTGTGCCAATTGCTCACTGTACTATTGACAATATCACTCTTACAACTGAAAGCATGACTAGGAGAGAGAAGGTGGTGTGACCCTAGATTGCTAGAGTCACAGCAAGAAAAGTTAAGAAAGTGCCATCAGGTCATTTGGACAAAAGAATGCTATATGGCTGTTGGGTTTATAAGAGATCCATTGGAGAAAAACAAGTCACTACATTAAATTATTTTCTACTTACCTGCATCACCCTCTCCAAGAACACATATTCTAAAATGAGACAAGTTATTACATTAAAAATGACCGGCTCTGGCATTTGGAAAACTACACCAAATAATGAAGTAAAAACTGGGTTACAAACATCCTGGTATCAACTCCAACTACCGTCTTTTACCAAACTAAAACTCTAATGATCACTAATTCACTTGCAATCTAGTGCTCCTCCCATATACAAAATCAACAACTTCCAATGTGTCATAACTTTTTTAAAATTTCCCTAACATTTTAGAGGATAATGTAAATATGTCTCCTGGAAAAGTTGAGAAAGATGGAGACACTAGGAAAGGAAAAGACGAAAATACTCCCCTAATCAATGATGTAAAACACAAGGCATGAACAACTGTTAAAAGAATTCTCTATGACATTGATCAAGTCTACTATCTCTACGCCTGGCTCTTTCCTATCAGTCATTTGATACATAAACAAATAGAATAGTGTATTTCATGGGATCAATTCTTTTAGTGGCGTGCTTTCCCTTTGACCACTACATATGCTTTTATGTGTTTGCTTTATTTTCAGGCGGCGTCACATCAGAACACCCTCATCTCGGCAGATCTTTGCCTTAAGGAACCCTACCTCGGCCCTTGATCAACTGTACTCTGTGTTATGGTCAACTCAGAGCCCTACATGGATCAGTGTTTCCTACCGCCTCTCTCCCGTGCGTTGCTCATGTCAGGGAGTATAGTCCACCGAGTGAACAGTAAGCAGTCTTCCCAAAGCATCAGATATGAAAAGGAGGAGACGCGGGGTTGGGTGTGGGACCCCATTCCGTGCCTCAGTGCAGACAAGCTAGAGGTCAATGCATCCCTCCAGAGACTGGGAGAAAAACAGGAGGTTATGAGCACGAGGTTCCCTCTGCAGGCCTTGAAGCAGGGACCTGGAATCAAACTGCTGACACCGTGGATCGTGGTTGGTTTGACAGGGAACTCACGAGGAAGATAAGGACGTGAAATAATGAAAATCATAAGAACAGCAGCGAACACTTCTACTGAGCCAAGGACTGCACCCTGAATGTAAACTCTGTGCTGGAACATATCTTAACTCACATGACCCTGAAAGCATCCCGACGTAGTCAATGTTGTTCTTTGCACCATTTGCTAGATGAAGAGACTGGGTACAGTGGCTAGAAAACTCAGCCAGGTTACAAAGCGGATAAATGGCCGAGCCCAAGCTCAGTGCTCTTCTGTGATGCTCTTGGACTACAACTCCAAGTGAAGTCTCTAACGACTATCTCCGCTCGCACTGCCAACACCATCGTCCTCCGTGGAGTGGATGGAGGCAGGCGTGGGCAGGGCAGGGAGCCGGGTGTGGCAGGCCGCCAGATCTAAGGTCTGGCACACAGGTTGCCAGGTGGCTCCCTCCTCTGAGGGGGCCCAGCACACGCCCCAGGGGACTTGGCGGCAGGCCCCAGGGCCCTTTCCCCCGGATCTTGTCCACTTGAAAGGGGCCTGGCCCAGGTGGCCGGTTGGGCTGGTTGGCCAGCCTCCTTTGGACAAAGCAGGCGAGCCCAGCCAGCCTTCCAGTCGCCCCCGGCGTGGCACCAGCGCCCTCAGGCCGAGGGCCTCACGCGTGCCCTCCAACGCGGATTTCTCCTCAGAGCCGTGGCCTGGGCACTAGGAAGGCCAGGCCCTCCCGACTCCAGAGATGATGCTGGGACCCGTCGCCGGAAGGGCCTGCCCGTGTGGCAGCGGCTCCCCAAGCCGGCGGCCTGCTGGGGCCTCACTCACTGCTTGGCCATAAGCCTGTCTCGGCCCTTCGGATTCCACAGAGCCTTTCCTCCACCTGGCTGGAGTCGACAAGTGCGGGCGTGGGGTGAGGCCGTGGTTTTGCCTTTCCAGGAAGAAATGAGGCCCGGGCAAAAGCAGCTGGCCGAGGCAGAGCCTTGACCTGGCACCCCAGTCGGCCTTTGGCCACCAGGTCCAGACCACCGCTTCCAAAGAAGGGAAGCGGCCGGCCAGCTGATTGCAAGTGGGGGATGGGAGGGAGACAACAGCTGAAGCCAAGTCCAGCAGGGCGTTGGCGTTCCTTCTTCAGCTGGGACTGGCCTGGCCTGGCGGGCGGGCGGGGCCTTCACTGAGGACCCCCGAGGCCCGCCCTAGGCCCTGGCGGTGGCGGGTGGCGCATGCGCCCTTGGCCTCAGGGGTTGAACCCAAGCCCACAGGGCACTCAAAGCAGCCGGAGAAAGAAGGGGCCAGGGGAGAGGAAGGCAGGTAGGCGAGGCGGGCAGGGCTCGCCCACCTCTTCTCCTCAGGTCCCCGAGAGAGAAAGAGAGAGAGAGAGAGAGAGAGAGTGAGAGACAGACAGACAGACAGGCAGGGAAAGAGTGAGAGATCCCTGACCTCTGAGTATCTGCATCCACCACTGCTGCCAACTCACAGGCCATCCCACTTCCCCCCCTCCATCCCCATCCCCAGGCGCGGCCCCCCGGGGCCAGCCACACCACGGAGAGGCCCCTTCATGGTCACCTCCGTGCTGTCCCTTCCGGGCCTGACCCCACTGCAGGGGAACCGGTTCAGACAATCCAATCGTCTACATGTCCCTCTCCATGACAATTGTCTTCTCCAGTCTCACATGCCCAAACCGCACCCCCAACATCCTCCTTTGTCTGCAGCTGGAGATAGGAGGAGAATCTCTGCCATTGTGTTGAGAGACTCAGTTTCGCGGGTTTCTCCCCTGTACACGTGTTCTGAAGCTGGGTATTATTTTCTCCAGCGAACCTGTCTTGTGAAGGATTTGGCCAGCCATAAGAAGCTTCAGGGAAGAGGCGGAGGGGCTTCTCTCTCCGCCCCCGACAGCCCTGAGCTGGGTCAGTGCCTCAGACCTGGCCAGGGGCAGCCCATCCCCCGGCGCCCTCTCCCGGGGCATCCCAGGAAAGCTTCACAGCCAGCCCCACCCCACTCGCCACTGCCAGGACCATCGGCCTCCCTCGGGAGGACGGGGCAGGACAGGGAACCGGGTGTGGGAGGCCGCCAGATCTCAGCTCTGGCACACAGGCTGCCAGGCTGCCTGGTCCTCTGAGGGGGCCCAGCACACGCCCCAGGAAACTTGGCGGCAGGCCCCGGGGCTCTCTCCTCTGGAACTCGTCCACTTGAAAGGGGCCTGGCCCAGGTGGCTGGTTCGACCGGTTGGAAAGAAATCTTTTTCTTCTCTGAGAGACTGTTGCTTGTCATCTCCTGGACATGAGATGACAGACAATTGTTCCCATTTCCCTTTCTACTTGAAACCTGATGGATACATTGCCCACTGCCTTTAGAGACTGCAGGTCTTTCTGAAACTCTTTTCAGTGCGCTGGCTCACTTCAGCATCATTTCATTGTTCCATCCGAAATTCCTTTCAGTTGGATCTATTTTCCTTTCTAATCCTTTTGTATACCTAGATATTTAAAAGCTGCTCAAATCTGTAGTGGAGAAAAGTTGGGTTACAACTCTTTCAGACAGCATGTAAACCCACATTTTAGGGTTTCTACACAAAACGTCTCTGCCATGTTTCTAGCAGCTCTCCTTCCATATATTTTCCTCCAGGACTTCCTGTGACAAAATTGCCTTTCTAAAAGCCAGTCCTCCGTTCACTCTCTTGGCCAGTCACGTTTCCATAGAAAGAAAAAGGACTGGATTTTCCAAAGATGCAACAAGAATGATCAAGTCCCGATTCACACCTAGATATCCTGCTCCTGTTCTCCATGAATTGCAAAATTGAAGTTAATTATCTCGTTCATTTTGTCTAAATCTATTGGGTCACTTTGGCACTGAGCCCCTAAGCTGGTCCACAGCCTGCTTCAGCAGACACCAAACTCTCTCTCAAGTGCCTGCATTCGTGTGCTGAGTAGGTATTGTATTTATTTAGATCGTATTCAACAAAAGATCTTCACGGATTCACTCAAGTACTTAAGCATCTACTATGTGCCCAAAGGTCTTGAAATGTTGGGGGTCTGCAAGGAAGACAGATATGCCTAAACAGATAAATTACACTACTGAAATCATTTGAATGAAAGAGATGTGAATAAACTGCCGTGGGACTCCAGGCAAAGAACCCCCATGGGTTGACCTACAACTAAGAGATACAGCTCTGTCCTGGGGCTCTGAGGAGAAAAACAGCCACCATGGGGGGTGGACAGGCTCTGTACCATCTAAGGAAAGGAAAAGGAAGGGAGAGAAGATAAAGAGAAAACAAGAGAAACGGAAAGGTTTTCTTCTTCTGAGTGTTTCTGCCACCCACTTTTGGAGCACACTGCTTGCTGATGTCCTTTGCGGCCAGTCTTATCCTTCAGCCGGCTTCAGGAGACTTCACCAATTCGATTGTAAGGAGCTGGGCTCCTCCGTGCAGGCAATGCCAACTCCGGAGGGAGCCAGGAGGGGAGCCAAAGATTCACAGGACTCTGCAGCCCTTCTGCAGCTCACTGGTGTGGAGGGGCACCGAGGCTTCACCTTGGCCTCTGTCTCCAAGTTCACATAAAGGAGGGTCGGTTCCTTCCTCGCTAGATGAGCGTGGAGAGAAACCTCCTTCACAGAAGGGATTATGGAATAATTAAAGTCAGAGCCTTGAACAAGGCAAAGGGTTAGCACCATGAATCTGAAGTGACTGGACATGTGAATTAGTAACCAGTAGGACGAGGAGCTGAAGACAAAAAAAGAAAAAAGGCAAGAAACCAGTTCTCGATTTTCTAAGATGGAAATGCAAGTCTTTCTTCTTCCAAAAGAAAAAAGTCATTGAACCCTTTCCTTGAAAATAAAACTGAAAGGGGCCACATGTTGCAAAGAAGGGTTTTAACCGTGATGTCACTACACAATCATGTGTAGCCATCAGTTGTTAAGTGCACTGCAAATAGTTCACACCTTAACAATTATGTTACCAAAGTTCGCAGTTGAGAAATATAGACACACACACATATACATATATATACATGTAAGAAAAGAGTAGAGTGTGTGCCAATTGCTCACTGTACTATTGACAATATCACTCTTACAACTGAAAGCATGACTAGGAGAGAGAAGGTGGTGTGACCCTAGATTGCTAGAGTCACAGCAAGAAAAGTTAAGAAAGTGCCATCAGGTCATTTGGACAAAAGAATGCTATATGGCTGTTGGGTTTATAAGAGATCCATTGGAGAAAAACAAGTCACTACATTAAATTATTTTCTACTTACCTGCATCACCCTCTCCAAGAACACATATTCTAAAATGAGACAAGTTATTACATTAAAAATGACCGGCTCTGGCATTTGGAAAACTACACCAAATAATGAAGTAAAAACTGGGTTACAAACATCCTGGTATCAACTCCAACTACCGTCTTTTACCAAACTAAAACTCTAATGATCACTAATTCACTTGCAATCTAGTGCTCCTCCCATATACAAAATCAACAACTTCCAATGTGTCATAACTTTTTTAAAATTCCCTAACATTTTAGAGGGATAATGTAAATATGTCTCCTGGAAAAGTTGAGAAAGATGGAGACACTAGGAAAGGAAAAGACGAAAATACTCCCCTAATCGAATGATGTAAATCCCAAGGCATGAAAAACATGATTATAAAGATTCTCTATGACATTGATCATGATCTTCTATCTCTACGCCTGGCTCTTCAACAAATAGTAAATAGTGTATTATAGATAGTGTTCAATTCTTTTAGTGGCGTGCTTTCCTTTGACCACTACATATGCTTTTATGTGTTTGCTTTATTTTCAGGCAGGCGTCACATCAGAACACCCTCATCTCGGCAGATCTTTGCCTTAAGGAAACCTACCTCGGCCCTTGATCAACTGTACTCTGTGTTATGGTCAACTCAGAGCCCTACATGGATCAGTGTTTCCTACCGCCTCTCTCCCGTGCGTTGCTCATGTCAGGGAGTATAGTCCACCGAGTGAACAGTAAGCAGTCTTCCCAAAGCATCAGATATGAAAAGGAGGAGACGCGGGGTTGGGTGTGGGACCCCATTCCGTGCCTCAGTGCAGACAAGCTAGAGGTCAATGCATCCCTCCAGAGACTGGGAGAAAAACAGGAGGTTATGAGCACGAGGTTCCCTCTGCAGGCCTTGAAGCAGGGACCTGGAATCAAACTGCTGACACCGTGGATCGTGGTTGGTTTGACAGGGAACTCACGAGGAAGATAAGGACGTGAAATAATGAAAATCATAAGAACAGCAGCGAACACTTCTACTGAGCCAAGGACTGCACCCTGAATGTAAACTCTGTGCTGGAACATATCTTAACTCACATGACCCTGAAAGCATCCCGACGTAGTCAATGTTGTTCTTTGCACCATTTGCTAGATGAAGAGACTGGGTACAGTGGCTAGAAAACTCAGCCAGGTTACAAAGCGGATAAATGGCCGAGCCCAAGCTCAGTGCTCCTCTGTGATGCTCTTGGACTACAACTCCAAGTGAAGTCTCTAACGACTATCTCCGCTCGCACTGCCAACACCATCGTCCTCCGTGGAGTGGATGGAGGCAGGCGTGGGCAGGGCAGGGAGCCGGGTGTGGCAGGCCGCCAGATCTAAGGTCTGGCACACAGGTTGCCAGGTGGCTCCCTCCTCTGAGGGGGCCCAGCACACGCCCCAGGGGACTTGGCGGCAGGCCCCAGGGCCCTTTCCCCCGGATCTTGTCCACTTGAAAGGGGCCTGGCCCAGGTGGCCGGTTGGGCTGGTTGGCCAGCCTCCTTTGGACAAAGCAGGCGAGCCCAGCCAGCCTTCCAGTCGCCCCCGGCGTGGCACCAGCGCCCTCAGGCCGAGGGCCTCACGCGTGCCCTCCAACGCGGATTTCTCCTCAGAGCCGTGGCCTGGGCACTAGGAAGGCCAGGCCCTCCCGACTCCAGAGATGATGCTGGGACCCGTCGCCGGAAGGGCCTGCCCGTGTGGCAGCGGCTCCCCAAGCCGGCGGCCTGCTGGGGCCTCACTCACTGCTTGGCCATAAGCCTGTCTCGGCCCTTCGGATTCCACAGAGCCTTTCCTCCACCTGGCTGGAGTCGACAAGTGCGGGCGTGGGGTGAGGCCGTGGTTTTGCCTTTCCAGGAAGAAATGAGGCCCGGGCAAAAGCAGCTGGCCGAGGCAGAGCCTTGACCTGGCACCCCAGTCGGCCTTTGGCCACCAGGTCCAGACCACCGCTTCCAAAGAAGGGAAGCGGCCGGCCAGCTGATTGCAAGTGGGGGATGGGAGGGAGACAACAGCTGAAGCCAAGTCCAGCAGGGCGTTGGCGTTCCTTCTTCAGCTGGGACTGGCCTGGCCTGGCGGGCGGGCGGGGCCTTCACTGAGGACCCCCGAGGCCCGCCCTAGGCCCTGGCGGTGGCGGGTGGCGCATGCGCCCTTGGCCTCAGGGGTTGAACCCAAGCCCACAGGGCACTCAAAGCAGCCGGAGAAAGAAGGGGCCAGGGGAGAGGAAGGCAGGTAGGCGAGGCGGGCAGGGCTCGCCCACCTCTTCTCCTCAGGTCCCCGAGAGAGAAAGAGAGAGAGAGAGAGAGAGAGAGTGAGAGACAGACAGACAGACAGGCAGGGAAAGAGTGAGAGATCCCTGACCTCTGAGTATCTGCATCCACCACTGCTGCCAACTCACAGGCCATCCCACTTCCCCCCCTCCATCCCCATCCCCAGGCGCGGCCCCCCGGGGCCAGCCACACCACGGAGAGGCCCCTTCATGGTCACCTCCGTGCTGTCCCTTCCGGGCCTGACCCCACTGCAGGGGAACCGGTTCAGACAATCCAATCGTCTACATGTCCCTCTCCATGACAATTGTCTTCTCCAGTCTCACATGCCCAAACCGCACCCCCAACATCCTCCTTTGTCTGCAGCTGGAGATAGGAGGAGAATCTCTGCCATTGTGTTGAGAGACTCAGTTTCGCGGGTTTCTCCCCTGTACACGTGTTCTTAAGCTGGGTATTATTTTCTCCAGCGAACCTGTCTTGTGAAGGATTTGGCCAGCCATAAGAAGCTTCAGGGAAGAGGCGGAGGGGCTTCTCTCTCCGCCCCCGACAGCCCTGAGCTGGGTCAGTGCCTCAGACCTGGCCAGGGGCAGCCCATCCCCCGGCGCCCTCTCCCGGGGCATCCCAGGAAAGCTTCACAGCCAGCCCCACCCCACTCGCCACTGCCAGGACCATCGGCCTCCCTCGGGAGGACGGGGCAGGACAGGGAACCGGGTGTGGGAGGCCGCCAGATCTCAGCTCTGGCACACAGGCTGCCAGGCTGCCTGGTCCTCTGAGGGGGCCCAGCACACGCCCCAGGAAACTTGGCGGCAGGCCCCGGGGCTCTCTCCTCTGGAACTCGTCCACTTGAAAGGGGCCTGGCCCAGGTGGCTGGTTCGACCGGTTGGAAAGAAATCTTTTTCTTCTCTGAGAGACTGTTGCTTGTCATCTCCTGGACATGAGATGACAGACAATTGTTCCCATTTCCCTTTCTACTTGAAACCTGATGGATACATTGCCCACTGCCTTTAGAGACTGTAGGTCTTTCTGAAACTCTTTTCAGTGCGCTGGCTCACTTCAGCATCATTTCATTGTTCCATCCGAAATTCCTTTCAGTTGGATCTATTTTCCTTTCTAATCCTTTTGTATACCTAGATATTTAAAAGCTGCTCAAATCTGTAGTGGAGAAAAGTTGGGTTACAACTCTTTCAGACAGCATGTAAACCCACATTTTAGGGTTTCTACACAAAACGTCTCTGCCATGTTTCTAGCAGCTCTCCTTCCATATATTTTCCTCCAGGACTTCCTGTGACAAAATTGCCTTTCTAAAAGCCAGTCCTCCGTTCACTCTCTTGGCCAGTCACGTTTCCATAGAAAGAAAAAGGACTGGATTTTCCAAAGATGCAACAAGAATGATCAAGTCCCGATTCACACCTAGATATCCTGCTCCTGTTCTCCATGAATTGCAAAATTGAAGTTAATTATCTCGTTCATTTTGTCTAAATCTATTGGGTCACTTTGGCACTGAGCCCCTAAGCTGGTCCACAGCCTGCTTCAGCAGACACCAAACTCTCTCTCAAGTGCCTGCATTCGTGTGCTGAGTAGGTATTGTATTTATTTAGATCGTATTCAACAAAAGATCTTCACGGATTCACTCAAGTACTTAAGCATCTACTATGTGCCCAAAGGTCTTGAAATGTTGGGGGTCTGCAAGGAAGACAGATATGCCTAAACAGATAAATTACACTACTGAAATCATTTGAATGAAAGAGATGTGAATAAACTGCCGTGGGACTCCAGGCAAAGAACCCCCATGGGTTGACCTACAACTAAGAGATACAGCTCTGTCCTGGGGCTCTGAGGAGAAAAACAGCCACCATGGGGGGTGGACAGGCTCTGTACCATCTAAGGAAAGGAAAAGGAAGGGAGAGAAGATAAAGAGAAAACAAGAGAAACGGAAAGGTTTTCTTCTTCTGAGTGTTTCTGCCACCCACTTTTGGAGCACACTGCTTGCTGATGTCCTTTGCGGCCAGTCTTATCCTTCAGCCGGCTTCAGGAGACTTCACCAATTCGATTGTAAGGAGCTGGGCTCCTCCGTGCAGGCAATGCCAACTCCGGAGGGAGCCAGGAGGGGAGCCAAAGATTCACAGGACTCTGCAGCCCTTCTGCAGCTCACTGGTGTGGAGGGGCACCGAGGCTTCACCTTGGCCTCTGTCTCCAAGTTCACATAAAGGAGGGTCGGTTCCTTCCTCGCTAGATGAGCGTGGAGAGAAACCTCCTTCACAGAAGGGATTATGGAATAATTAAAGTCAGAGCCTTGAACAAGGCAAAGGGTTAGCACCATGAATCTGAAGTGACTGGACATGTGAATTAGTAACCAGTAGGACGAGGAGCTGAAGACAAAAAAAGAAAAAAGGCAAGAAACCAGTTCTCGATTTTCTAAGATGGAAATGCAAGTCTTTCTTCTTCCAAAAGAAAAAAGTCATTGAACCCTTTCCTTGAAAATAAAACTGAAAGGGGCCACATGTTGCAAAGAAGGGTTTTAACCGTGATGTCACTACACAATCATGTGTAGCCATCAGTTGTTAAGTGCACTGCAAATAGTTCACACCTTAACAATTATGTTACCAAAGTTCGCAGTTGAGAAATATAGACACACACACATATACATATATATACATGTAAGAAAAGAGTAGAGTGTGTGCCAATTGCTCACTGTACTATTGACAATATCACTCTTACAACTGAAAGCATGACTAGGAGAGAGAAGGTGGTGTGACCCTAGATTGCTAGAGTCACAGCAAGAAAAGTTAAGAAAGTGCCATCAGGTCATTTGGACAAAAGAATGCTATATGGCTGTTGGGTTTATAAGAGATCCATTGGAGAAAAACAAGTCACTACATTAAATTATTTTCTACTTACCTGCATCACCCTCTCCAAGAACACATATTCTAAAATGAGACAAGTTATTACATTAAAAATGACCGGCTCTGGCATTTGGAAAACTACACCAAATAATGAAGTAAAAACTGGGTTACAAACATCCTGGTATCAACTCCAACTACCGTCTTTTACCAAACTAAAACTCTAATGATCACTAATTCACTTGCAATCTAGTGCTCCTCCCATATACAAAATCAACAACTTCCAATGTGTCATAACTTTTTTAAAATTTCCCTAACATTTTAGAGGATAATGTAAATATGTCTCCTGGAAAAGTTGAGAAAGATGGAGACACTAGGAAAGGAAAAGACGAAAATACTCCCCTAATCAATGATGTAAAACACAAGGCATGAACAACTGTTAAAAGAATTCTCTATGACATTGATCAAGTCTACTATCTCTACGCCTGGCTCTTTCCTATCAGTCATTTGATACATAAACAAATAGAATAGTGTATTTCATGGGATCAATTCTTTTAGTGGCGTGCTTTCCCTTTGACCACTACATATGCTTTTATGTGTTTGCTTTATTTTCAGGCGGCGTCACATCAGAACACCCTCATCTCGGCAGATCTTTGCCTTAAGGAACCCTACCTCGGCCCTTGATCAACTGTACTCTGTGTTATGGTCAACTCAGAGCCCTACATGGATCAGTGTTTCCTACCGCCTCTCTCCCGTGCGTTGCTCATGTCAGGGAGTATAGTCCACCGAGTGAACAGTAAGCAGTCTTCCCAAAGCATCAGATATGAAAAGGAGGAGACGCGGGGTTGGGTGTGGGACCCCATTCCGTGCCTCAGTGCAGACAAGCTAGAGGTCAATGCATCCCTCCAGAGACTGGGAGAAAAACAGGAGGTTATGAGCACGAGGTTCCCTCTGCAGGCCTTGAAGCAGGGACCTGGAATCAAACTGCTGACACCGTGGATCGTGGTTGGTTTGACAGGGAACTCACGAGGAAGATAAGGACGTGAAATAATGAAAATCATAAGAACAGCAGCGAACACTTCTACTGAGCCAAGGACTGCACCCTGAATGTAAACTCTGTGCTGGAACATATCTTAACTCACATGACCCTGAAAGCATCCCGACGTAGTCAATGTTGTTCTTTGCACCATTTGCTAGATGAAGAGACTGGGTACAGTGGCTAGAAAACTCAGCCAGGTTACAAAGCGGATAAATGGCCGAGCCCAAGCTCAGTGCTCCTCTGTGATGCTCTTGGACTACAACTCCAAGTGAAGTCTCTAACGACTATCTCCGCTCGCACTGCCAACACCATCGTCCTCCGTGGAGTGGATGGAGGCAGGCGTGGGCAGGGCAGGGAGCCGGGTGTGGCAGGCCGCCAGATCTAAGGTCTGGCACACAGGTTGCCAGGTGGCTCCCTCCTCTGAGGGGGCCCAGCACACGCCCCAGGGGACTTGGCGGCAGGCCCCAGGGCCCTTTCCCCCGGATCTTGTCCACTTGAAAGGGGCCTGGCCCAGGTGGCCGGTTGGGCTGGTTGGCCAGCCTCCTTTGGACAAAGCAGGCGAGCCCAGCCAGCCTTCCAGTCGCCCCCGGCGTGGCACCAGCGCCCTCAGGCCGAGGGCCTCACGCGTGCCCTCCAACGCGGATTTCTCCTCAGAGCCGTGGCCTGGGCACTAGGAAGGCCAGGCCCTCCCGACTCCAGAGATGATGCTGGGACCCGTCGCCGGAAGGGCCTGCCCGTGTGGCAGCGGCTCCCCAAGCCGGCGGCCTGCTGGGGCCTCAGTCACTGCTTGGCCATAAGCCTGTCTCGGCCCTTCGGATTCCACAGAGCCTTTCCTCCACCTGGCTGGAGTCGACAAGTGCGGGCGTGGGGTGAGGCCGTGGTTTTGCCTTTCCAGGAAGAAATGAGGCCCGGGCAAAAGCAGCTGGCCGAGGCAGAGCCTTGACCTGGCACCCCAGTCGGCCTTTGGCCACCAGGTCCAGACCACCGCTTCCAAAGAAGGGAAGCGGCCGGCCAGCTGATTGCAAGTGGGGGATGGGAGGGAGACAACAGCTGAAGCCAAGTCCAGCAGGGCGTTGGCGTTCCTTCTTCAGCTGGGACTGGCCTGGCCTGGCGGGCGGGCGGGGCCTTCACTGAGGACCCCCGAGGCCCGCCCTAGGCCCTGGCGGTGGCGGGTGGCGCATGCGCCCTTGGCCTCAGGGGTTGAACCCAAGCCCACAGGGCACTCAAAGCAGCCGGAGAAAGAAGGGGCCAGGGGAGAGGAAGGCAGGTAGGCGAGGCGGGCAGGGCTCGCCCACCTCTTCTCCTCAGGTCCCCGAGAGAGAAAGAGAGAGAGAGAGAGAGAGAGAGTGAGAGACAGACAGACAGACAGGCAGGGAAAGAGTGAGAGATCCCTGACCTCTGAGTATCTGCATCCACCACTGCTGCCAACTCACAGGCCATCCCACTTCCCCCCCTCCATCCCCATCCCCAGGCGCGGCCCCCCGGGGCCAGCCACACCACGGAGAGGCCCCTTCATGGTCACCTCCGTGCTGTCCCTTCCGGGCCTGACCCCACTGCAGGGGAACCGGTTCAGACAATCCAATCGTCTACATGTCCCTCTCCATGACAATTGTCTTCTCCAGTCTCACATGCCCAAACCGCACCCCCAACATCCTCCTTTGTCTGCAGCTGGAGATAGGAGGAGAATCTCTGCCATTGTGTTGAGAGACTCAGTTTCGCGGGTTTCTCCCCTGTACACGTGTTCTGAAGCTGGGTATTATTTTCTCCAGCGAACCTGTCTTGTGAAGGATTTGGCCAGCCATAAGAAGCTTCAGGGAAGAGGCGGAGGGGCTTCTCTCTCCGCCCCCGACAGCCCTGAGCTGGGTCAGTGCCTCAGACCTGGCCAGGGGCAGCCCATCCCCCGGCGCCCTCTCCCGGGGCATCCCAGGAAAGCTTCACAGCCAGCCCCACCCCACTCGCCACTGCCAGGACCATCGGCCTCCCTCGGGAGGACGGGGCAGGACAGGGAACCGGGTGTGGGAGGCCGCCAGATCTCAGCTCTGGCACACAGGCTGCCAGGCTGCCTGGTCCTCTGAGGGGGCCCAGCACACGCCCCAGGAAACTTGGCGGCAGGCCCCGGGGCTCTCTCCTCTGGAACTCGTCCACTTGAAAGGGGCCTGGCCCAGGTGGCTGGTTCGACCGGTTGGAAAGAAATCTTTTTCTTCTCTGAGAGACTGTTGCTTGTCATCTCCTGGACATGAGATGACAGACAATTGTTCCCATTTCCCTTTCTACTTGAAACCTGATGGATACATTGCCCACTGCCTTTAGAGACTGCAGGTCTTTCTGAAACTCTTTTCAGTGCGCTGGCTCACTTCAGCATCATTTCATTGTTCCATCCGAAATTCCTTTCAGTTGGATCTATTTTCCTTTCTAATCCTTTTGTATACCTAGATATTTAAAAGCTGCTCAAATCTGTAGTGGAGAAAAGTTGGGTTACAACTCTTTCAGACAGCATGTAAACCCACATTTTAGGGTTTCTACACAAAACGTCTCTGCCATGTTTCTAGCAGCTCTCCTTCCATATATTTTCCTCCAGGACTTCCTGTGACAAAATTGCCTTTCTAAAAGCCAGTCCTCCGTTCACTCTCTTGGCCAGTCACGTTTCCATAGAAAGAAAAAGGACTGGATTTTCCAAAGATGCAACAAGAATGATCAAGTCCCGATTCACACCTAGATATCCTGCTCCTGTTCTCCATGAATTGCAAAATTGAAGTTAATTATCTCGTTCATTTTGTCTAAATCTATTGGGTCACTTTGGCACTGAGCCCCTAAGCTGGTCCACAGCCTGCTTCAGCAGACACCAAACTCTCTCTCAAGTGCCTGCATTCGTGTGCTGAGTAGGTATTGTATTTATTTAGATCGTATTCAACAAAAGATCTTCACGGATTCACTCAAGTACTTAAGCATCTACTATGTGCCCAAAGGTCTTGAAATGTTGGGGGTCTGCAAGGAAGACAGATATGCCTAAACAGATAAATTACACTACTGAAATCATTTGAATGAAAGAGATGTGAATAAACTGCCGTGGGACTCCAGGCAAAGAACCCCCATGGGTTGACCTACAACTAAGAGATACAGCTCTGTCCTGGGGCTCTGAGGAGAAAAACAGCCACCATGGGGGGTGGACAGGCTCTGTACCATCTAAGGAAAGGAAAAGGAAGGGAGAGAAGATAAAGAGAAAACAAGAGAAACGGAAAGGTTTTCTTCTTCTGAGTGTTTCTGCCACCCACTTTTGGAGCACACTGCTTGCTGATGTCCTTTGCGGCCAGTCTTATCCTTCAGCCGGCTTCAGGAGACTTCACCAATTCGATTGTAAGGAGCTGGGCTCCTCCGTGCAGGCAATGCCAACTCCGGAGGGAGCCAGGAGGGGAGCCAAAGATTCACAGGACTCTGCAGCCCTTCTGCAGCTCACTGGTGTGGAGGGGCACCGAGGCTTCACCTTGGCCTCTGTCTCCAAGTTCACATAAAGGAGGGTCGGTTCCTTCCTCGCTAGATGAGCGTGGAGAGAAACCTCCTTCACAGAAGGGATTATGGAATAATTAAAGTCAGAGCCTTGAACAAGGCAAAGGGTTAGCACCATGAATCTGAAGTGACTGGACATGTGAATTAGTAACCAGTAGGACGAGGAGCTGAAGACAAAAAAAGAAAAAAGGCAAGAAACCAGTTCTCGATTTTCTAAGATGGAAATGCAAGTCTTTCTTCTTCCAAAAGAAAAAAGTCATTGAACCCTTTCCTTGAAAATAAAACTGAAAGGGGCCACATGTTGCAAAGAAGGGTTTTAACCGTGATGTCACTACACAATCATGTGTAGCCATCAGTTGTTAAGTGCACTGCAAATAGTTCACACCTTAACAATTATGTTACCAAAGTTCGCAGTTGAGAAATATAGACACACACACATATACATATATATACATGTAAGAAAAGAGTAGAGTGTGTGCCAATTGCTCACTGTACTATTGACAATATCACTCTTACAACTGAAAGCATGACTAGGAGAGAGAAGGTGGTGTGACCCTAGATTGCTAGAGTCACAGCAAGAAAAGTTAAGAAAGTGCCATCAGGTCATTTGGACAAAAGAATGCTATATGGCTGTTGGGTTTATAAGAGATCCATTGGAGAAAAACAAGTCACTACATTAAATTATTTTCTACTTACCTGCATCACCCTCTCCAAGAACACATATTCTAAAATGAGACAAGTTATTACATTAAAAATGACCGGCTCTGGCATTTGGAAAACTACACCAAATAATGAAGTAAAAACTGGGTTACAAACATCCTGGTATCAACTCCAACTACCGTCTTTTACCAAACTAAAACTCTAATGATCACTAATTCACTTGCAATCTAGTGCTCCTCCCATATACAAAATCAACAACTTCCAATGTGTCATAACTTTTTTAAAATTTCCCTAACATTTTAGAGGATAATGTAAATATGTCTCCTGGAAAAGTTGAGAAAGATGGAGACACTAGGAAAGGAAAAGACGAAAATACTCCCCTAATCAATGATGTAAAACACAAGGCATGAACAACTGTTAAAAGAATTCTCTATGACATTGATCAAGTCTACTATCTCTACGCCTGGCTCTTTCCTATCAGTCATTTGATACATAAACAAATAGAATAGTGTATTTCATGGGATCAATTCTTTTAGTGGCGTGCTTTCCCTTTGACCACTACATATGCTTTTATGTGTTTGCTTTATTTTCAGGCGGCGTCACATCAGAACACCCTCATCTCGGCAGATCTTTGCCTTAAGGAACCCTACCTCGGCCCTTGATCAACTGTACTCTGTGTTATGGTCAACTCAGAGCCCTACATGGATCAGTGTTTCCTACCGCCTCTCTCCCGTGCGTTGCTCATGTCAGGGAGTATAGTCCACCGAGTGAACAGTAAGCAGTCTTCCCAAAGCATCAGATATGAAAAGGAGGAGACGCGGGGTTGGGTGTGGGACCCCATTCCGTGCCTCAGTGCAGACAAGCTAGAGGTCAATGCATCCCTCCAGAGACTGGGAGAAAAACAGGAGGTTATGAGCACGAGGTTCCCTCTGCAGGCCTTGAAGCAGGGACCTGGAATCAAACTGCTGACACCGTGGATCGTGGTTGGTTTGACAGGGAACTCACGAGGAAGATAAGGACGTGAAATAATGAAAATCATAAGAACAGCAGCGAACACTTCTACTGAGCCAAGGACTGCACCCTGAATGTAAACTCTGTGCTGGAACATATCTTAACTCACATGACCCTGAAAGCATCCCGACGTAGTCAATGTTGTTCTTTGCACCATTTGCTAGATGAAGAGACTGGGTACAGTGGCTAGAAAACTCAGCCAGGTTACAAAGCGGATAAATGGCCGAGCCCAAGCTCAGTGCTCTTCTGTGATGCTCTTGGACTACAACTCCAAGTGAAGTCTCTAACGACTATCTCCGCTCGCACTGCCAACACCATCGTCCTCCGTGGAGTGGATGGAGGCAGGCGTGGGCAGGGCAGGGAGCCGGGTGTGGCAGGCCGCCAGATCTAAGGTCTGGCACACAGGTTGCCAGGTGGCTCCCTCCTCTGAGGGGGCCCAGCACACGCCCCAGGGGACTTGGCGGCAGGCCCCAGGGCCCTTTCCCCCGGATCTTGTCCACTTGAAAGGGGCCTGGCCCAGGTGGCCGGTTGGGCTGGTTGGCCAGCCTCCTTTGGACAAAGCAGGCGAGCCCAGCCAGCCTTCCAGTCGCCCCCGGCGTGGCACCAGCGCCCTCAGGCCGAGGGCCTCACGCGTGCCCTCCAACGCGGATTTCTCCTCAGAGCCGTGGCCTGGGCACTAGGAAGGCCAGGCCCTCCCGACTCCAGAGATGATGCTGGGACCCGTCGCCGGAAGGGCCTGCCCGTGTGGCAGCGGCTCCCCAAGCCGGCGGCCTGCTGGGGCCTCACTCACTGCTTGGCCATAAGCCTGTCTCGGCCCTTCGGATTCCACAGAGCCTTTCCTCCACCTGGCTGGAGTCGACAAGTGCGGGCGTGGGGTGAGGCCGTGGTTTTGCCTTTCCAGGAAGAAATGAGGCCCGGGCAAAAGCAGCTGGCCGAGGCAGAGCCTTGACCTGGCACCCCAGTCGGCCTTTGGCCACCAGGTCCAGACCACCGCTTCCAAAGAAGGGAAGCGGCCGGCCAGCTGATTGCAAGTGGGGGATGGGAGGGAGACAACAGCTGAAGCCAAGTCCAGCAGGGCGTTGGCGTTCCTTCTTCAGCTGGGACTGGCCTGGCCTGGCGGGCGGGCGGGGCCTTCACTGAGGACCCCCGAGGCCCGCCCTAGGCCCTGGCGGTGGCGGGTGGCGCATGCGCCCTTGGCCTCAGGGGTTGAACCCAAGCCCACAGGGCACTCAAAGCAGCCGGAGAAAGAAGGGGCCAGGGGAGAGGAAGGCAGGTAGGCGAGGCGGGCAGGGCTCGCCCACCTCTTCTCCTCAGGTCCCCGAGAGAGAAAGAGAGAGAGAGAGAGAGAGAGAGTGAGAGACAGACAGACAGACAGGCAGGGAAAGAGTGAGAGATCCCTGACCTCTGAGTATCTGCATCCACCACTGCTGCCAACTCACAGGCCATCCCACTTCCCCCCCTCCATCCCCATCCCCAGGCGCGGCCCCCCGGGGCCAGCCACACCACGGAGAGGCCCCTTCATGGTCACCTCCGTGCTGTCCCTTCCGGGCCTGACCCCACTGCAGGGGAACCGGTTCAGACAATCCAATCGTCTACATGTCCCTCTCCATGACAATTGTCTTCTCCAGTCTCACATGCCCAAACCGCACCCCCAACATCCTCCTTTGTCTGCAGCTGGAGATAGGAGGAGAATCTCTGCCATTGTGTTGAGAGACTCAGTTTCGCGGGTTTCTCCCCTGTACACGTGTTCTGAAGCTGGGTATTATTTTCTCCAGCGAACCTGTCTTGTGAAGGATTTGGCCAGCCATAAGAAGCTTCAGGGAAGAGGCGGAGGGGCTTCTCTCTCCGCCCCCGACAGCCCTGAGCTGGGTCAGTGCCTCAGACCTGGCCAGGGGCAGCCCATCCCCCGGCGCCCTCTCCCGGGGCATCCCAGGAAAGCTTCACAGCCAGCCCCACCCCACTCGCCACTGCCAGGACCATCGGCCTCCCTCGGGAGGACGGGGCAGGACAGGGAACCGGGTGTGGGAGGCCGCCAGATCTCAGCTCTGGCACACAGGCTGCCAGGCTGCCTGGTCCTCTGAGGGGGCCCAGCACACGCCCCAGGAAACTTGGCGGCAGGCCCCGGGGCTCTCTCCTCTGGAACTCGTCCACTTGAAAGGGGCCTGGCCCAGGTGGCTGGTTCGACCGGTTGGAAAGAAATCTTTTTCTTCTCTGAGAGACTGTTGCTTGTCATCTCCTGGACATGAGATGACAGACAATTGTTCCCATTTCCCTTTCTACTTGAAACCTGATGGATACATTGCCCACTGCCTTTAGAGACTGCAGGTCTTTCTGAAACTCTTTTCAGTGCGCTGGCTCACTTCAGCATCATTTCATTGTTCCATCCGAAATTCCTTTCAGTTGGATCTATTTTCCTTTCTAATCCTTTTGTATACCTAGATATTTAAAAGCTGCTCAAATCTGTAGTGGAGAAAAGTTGGGTTACAACTCTTTCAGACAGCATGTAAACCCACATTTTAGGGTTTCTACACAAAACGTCTCTGCCATGTTTCTAGCAGCTCTCCTTCCATATATTTTCCTCCAGGACTTCCTGTGACAAAATTGCCTTTCTAAAAGCCAGTCCTCCGTTCACTCTCTTGGCCAGTCACGTTTCCATAGAAAGAAAAAGGACTGGATTTTCCAAAGATGCAACAAGAATGATCAAGTCCCGATTCACACCTAGATATCCTGCTCCTGTTCTCCATGAATTGCAAAATGAAGTTAATTATCTCGTTCATTTTGTCTAAATCTATTGGGTCACTTTGGCACTGAGCCCTAAGCTGGTCCACAGCCTGCTTCAGCAGACACCAAACTCTCTCTCAAGTGCCTGCATTCGTGTGCTGAGTAGGTATTGTATTTATTTAGATCGTATTCAACAAAAGATCTTCACGGATTCACTCAAGTACTTAAGCATCTACTATGTGCCCAAAGGTCTTGAAATGTTGGGGGTCTGCAGGAAGACAGATATGCCTAAACAGATAAATTACACTACTGAAATCATTTGAATGAAAGAGATGTGAATAAACTGCCGTGGGACTCCAGGCAAAGAAACCCCATGGGTTGACTACAACTAAGAGATACAGCTCTGTCCTGGGGCTCTGAGGAGAAAACAGCCACCATGGGGGTGGACAGGCTCTGTACCATCTAAGGAAAGGAAAAGGAAGGGAGAGAAGATAAAGAGAAAACAAGAGAAACGGAAAGGTTTTCTTCTTCTGAGTGTTTCTGCCACCCACTTTTGGAGCACACTGCTTGCTGATGTCCTTTCCGGCCAGTCTTATCCTTCAGCCGGCTTCAGGAGACTTCACCAATTCGATTGTAAGGAGCTGGGCTCCTCCGTGCAGGCAATGCCAACTCCGGAGGGAGCCAGGAGGGGAGCCAAAGATTCACAGGACTCTGCAGCCCTTCTGCAGCTCACTGGTGTGGAGGGGCACCGAGGCTTCACCTTGGCCTCTGTCTCCAAGTTCACATAAAGGAGGGTCGGTTTCCTTCCTCGCTAGATGAGCGTGGAGAGAACCTCCTTCACAGAAGGGATTATGGAATAATTAAAGTCAGAGCCTTGAACAAGGCAAAGGGTTAGCACCATGAATCTGAAGTGACTGGACATGTGAATTAGTAACCAGTAGGACGAGGAGCTGAGACAAAAAAAGAAAAAAGGCAAGAAACCAGTTCTCGATTTTCTAAGATGGAAATGCAAGTCTTTCTTCTTCCAAAAGAAAAAAGTCATTGAACCCTTTCCTTGAAAATAAAACTGAAAGGGGCCACATGTTGCAAAGAAGGGTTTTAACCGTGATGTCACTACACAATCATGTGTAGCCATCAGTTGTTAAGTGCACTGCAAATAGTTCACACCTTAACAATTATGTTACCAAAGTTCGCAGTTGAGAAATATAGACACACACACATATACATATATATACATGTAAGAAAAGAGTAGAGTGTGTGCCAATTGCTCACTGTACTATTGACAATATCACTCTTACAACTGAAAGCATGACTAGGAGAGAGAAGGTGGGTGTGACCCTAGATTGCTAGAGTCACAGCAAGAAAAGTTAAGAAAGTGCCATCAGGTCATTTGGACAAAAGAATGCTATATGGCTGTTGGGTTTATAAGAGATCCATTGGAGAAAAACAAGTCACTACATTAAATTATTTCTACTTACCTGCATCACCCTCTCCAAGAACACATATTCTAAAATGAGACAAGTTATTACATTAAAAATGACCGGCTCTGGCCATTTGGAAAACTACACCAAATAATGAAGTAAAAACTGGGTTACAAACATCCTGGTATCAACTCCAACTACCGTCTTTACCAAACTAAAACTCTAATGATCACTAATTCACTTGCAATCTAGTGCACCTCCCATATACAAAATCAACAACTTCCAAGTGTCTTAACTTTTTTAAAATTTCCCTAACATTTTAGAGGATAATGTAAATATGTCTCCTGGAAAAGTTGAGAAAGATGGAGACACTAGGAAAGGAAAAGACGAAAATACTCCCCTATCAATGATGTAAAACACAAGGCATGAACAACTGTTAAAAGAATTCTCTATGACATTGATCAAGTCTACTATCTCTACGCCTGGCTCTTTCCTATCAGTCATTTGATACATAAACAAATAGAATAGGTGTATTTCATGGGATCAATTCTTTTAGTGGCGTGCTTTCCCTTTGACCACGACATATGCTTTTATGTGGTTGCTTTATTTTCAGGCGGCGTCACATCAGAACACCCTCATCTCGGCAGATCTTTGCCTTAAGGAACCCTACCTCGGCCCTTGATCAACTGTACTCTGTGTTATGGTCAACTCAGAGCCCTACATGGATCAGTGTTTCCTACCGCCTCTCTCCCGTGCGTTGCTCATGTCAGGGAGTATAGTCCACCGAGTGAACAGTAAGCAGTCTTCCCAAAGCATCAGATATGAAAAGGAGGAGACGCGGGGTTGGGTGTGGGACCCCATTCCGTGCCTCAGTGCAGACAAGCTAGAGGTCAATGCATCCCTCCAGAGACTGGGAGAAAAACAGGAGGTTATGAGCACGAGGTTCCCTCTGCAGGCCTTGAAGCAGGGACCTGGAATCAAACTGCTGACACCGTGGATCGTGGTTGGTTTGACAGGGAACTCACGAGGAAGATAAGGACGTGAAATAATGAAAATCATAAGAACAGCAGCGAACACTTCTACTGAGCCAAGGACTGCACCCTGAATGTAAACTCTGTGCTGGAACATATCTTAACTCACATGACCCTGAAAGCATCCCGACGTAGTCAATGTTGTTCTTTGCACCATTTGCTAGATGAAGAGACTGGGTACAGTGGCTAGAAAACTCAGCCAGGTTACAAAGCGGATAAATGGCCGAGCCCAAGCTCAGTGCTCCTCTGTGATGCTCTTGGACTACAACTCCAAGTGAAGTCTCTAACGACTATCTCCGGCTCGCACTGCCAACACCATCGTCCTCCGTGGAGTGGATGGAGGCAGGCGTGGGCAGGGCAGGGAGCCGGGTGTGGCAGGCCGCCAGATCTAAGGTCTGGCACACAGGTTGCCAGGTGGCTCCCTCCTCTGAGGGGGCCCAGCACACGCCCCAGGGGACTTGGCGGCAGGCCCCAGGGCCCTTTCCCCCGGATCTTGTCCACTTGAAAGGGGCCTGGCCCAGGTGGCCGGTTGGGCTGGTTGGCCAGCCTCCTTTGGACAAAGCAGGCGAGCCCAGCCAGCCTTCCAGTCGCCCCCGCGTGGCACCAGCGCCCTCAGGCCGAGGGCCTCACGCGTGCCCTCCAACGCGGATTTCTCCTCAGAGCCGTGGCCTGGGCACTAGGAAGGCCAGGCCCTCCCGACTCCAGAGATGATGCTGGGACCCGTCGCCGGAAGGGCCTGCCCGTGTGGCAGCGGCTCCCCAAGCCGGCGGCCTGCTGGGGCCTCACTCACTGCTTGGCCATAAGCCTGTCTCGGCCCTTCGGATTCCACAGAGCCTTTCCTCCACCTGGCTGGAGTCGACAAGTGCGGGCGTGGGGTGAGGCCGTGGTTTTGCCTTTCCAGGAAGAAATGAGGCCCGGGCAAAAGCAGCTGGCCGAGGCAGAGCCTTGACCTGGCACCCCA